>NW_026624267.1:105262-113594 GCF_030028575.1 Malurus melanocephalus
GCAGCCCGCTCGCTGCCAGCCAGGGGTGGTGACACGGCAAGAGCCAGCGACAAGGATAATTTGCTCCGTGTGGTTCTGACTGCGGGGAAATGAGCTCCCTGGCTGCTTCCAGCCGTGGAGAGGCTCTGGGAGCAGGGAGATATGAGGCAGAAAGGTTTTCAGCGCTCAGATTCCGGGGGATAAGGAGAAGCAGAGCATGGGAAGAAAGTGGAGCGGCTGTCTGTGAGCAGGCCTAGATGTGAGAGATTCTCTGAGGGTCRTCCCAAAAGGCCTCTTTTATTATCAGAAATTACAAATCCTTTTATCTTCCTCACCAGAGGAACAGCTTGTTTGAATTGCTGGGCTGTCACACTGGAATTAGATGCAAGAACCCCCCACATCCATGACGTAGCGAAGAACTTACATAACGAAACTAAAAATAAGGTGATGGAGATGCAGAGAGAGGCACTCTACTCCTGGATGCTTGATCCTGAATCCTTCACCGACACGGGAAACCAGCGCGGGGCTGGCGTCTGGCTGAGGGAGGGGCATCCCGACAGAGCTGCCCGTGGCCAGGAGTGTGGGATGGAGAGGGATGGGGACGGATGGAGAGGGATGGGGAGGGATGGAGAGGGATGGAGAGGGATGGAGAGGGATGGAGAGGGATGGGGAGGGATGGAGAGGGATGGAGAGGGATGGAAAGCAGTCCCGTGGTGTCCCAGCAGCGGTGCAAGCAGCCAGGCATTCCCCTGGGAGCATCTCCCAGGACAGTCCTGTTCCCAATCCCCTGATCCTACAGCTGCTCCCCTTCCTCTACCCCAGTTAACTGATCACTCCAGAAACGTGAGAGAAAACCTTCTCAGGGGCTGTACATTCCTCGCTGTGCTTTGGAGTGTGGAACCTCTGAGGAAGAGGCCAAAAAGGGACCCAAATGCAGCTGCAGGCAGGAGCTGCTGTCAGAGCCCTCCTGGTCCTCGCCAGGGCTGGGAGGGAGAGCGGGAAGGGAGCAGACACACGAGGTTTGGGACCAAGGTATCGACCCAGGCTCCTTGTTCTCGGAATTGATGGAGATGATGGAAAATAATGTGCTCAGCTGCTTAACTGTTTCACTGCTTGTCCCAGCAGAGAGGAGGGAGAGGCAGGTTTGGCCATGGGGACGGCCCGGCCGTGAGGCTCTGTTTGAGCACGGCTCACCCTGCAGAGAGTGGCCGTGCTGTGGGGCAGGAACAGAGGAACAGGGATGGGGCTCTGGGCCGTGCTCCTGCCCCTCGTGTCCCTCAGGATCTGGACAGGGATCCATGGCTTGGATGTCACACAGGGCTGGGAGCTGGGGCAGGAGCCTCCCATGGGAATGCTGATTCTCCTGCTGGGACAGAGGTGGGACAGCCTGGSGACACAGAGGTGGCAGGCAGGGCTGGTCCCCGTTGGGCAGAGCACCCCAAGCCGTGACAGCTCATCCCACCCGTGCTCTCCCGGCCTCCCTGGACAATGTGCACCCTCTTCTCAACACCCCATAAACCACCACAGACCTTCCCTTTCTGACTGCTCCTCCCCCGTGCACACCCCACTGTACAGCTAGAGTTGGGGAACAGCCCCAGGAGTTGGGGTACAGCCGGGGATGGAGCACAGCCCCAGGAGTTGGGGTACAGCCGGGATGGAGCATAGCCCCGGGACCCGGGAGTTGGGGTACAGATGGGGGGAACAGCCCCAGGAATTGGGGTACAGCCGGGGATGGAACACAGCCCCAGGAGTTGGGGTACAGCCGGGATGGAGCCCCGGGAGTTGGGGTACAGCCGGGATGGAGCACAGCCCCAGGAGCTGGGGTACATCTGGGGGGCACAGCCCCAGGATTTGGGGTACAGCCGGGATGGAGCACAGCAGGGGCTGGGCTGCGGGACAACCCAGGGATGTGGGGCACAGCGAGAGATACAGGATGGGGTACAGTACCGGCATATTGTGGGGTTTTGGGCTGTGGGGTGAGGTATGGCAGGGGTGTGGGGCGTGTTATGGTGCACAGCAAGGGGTGTGGGATGRGTGGAGGAGCATGGCACGGGAATGGGCTGTGGGATGGGGCACAGCCGGTGCCTCCCTCCTTCCCCCGGCGGGGTGCGCAGCCCTCCCCGTTACTCGCAGCCCCGCACGGCACAGCCCGGCTCGGAACGGCTCCTCCTCGCGGGGCGGTGCAGGGCGGTGCGGGGCGGACCGGGGCGGTCCGGGAATGGCACTGCCCTCAGGAGCTGATAAAAGGCACCGCGGCCGCCTCTCCGCGCTTTCCCCGCGCCCGCCTTCGGCTCCGCTCGCCCCGCTCGCCCCGCTCGCCCCGCTCCCCGCGCCGCCGCCCATGGTGCTGCCCGGCCCGCCCGGCATGGCCCGCTCCGAGGAGGTGCACCGCCTCACCGAGAATGTCTACAAGGTGAGTCCGCAACAGGTGCCCGGCGCCTCKGCCTGTTGCCGATATCGGAGTTATTTTAGTGATCGATCTCCGCTTCCATCGCTCCGGTCCCCGGGACGCGCGGGGGCAGAGCGGGCGCGGGGCGCGGGCGGAGGCGCTGCCGGGGCTGTGCCCGGGATGTGCCCGGGGCGAGGGGCGAGGGGCACCCCCGATCCTTCCCCGGGCACCCCCAGCCCTCCCGGGGGATCAGCGGGCACCGGGACCCGTCCGATGCGGGGTGGGCAGCGCTGTCCCCGCGTCACCCCCGAGCCGCCCGCACTCGCTGCTCTGCCACAACCCCGACCCAGCAGAGCCTTCCCCCTCTCTTGGAGTTCGGCGATCTCTCCGCTTTTCCTTTCTCTGCTCTGCTCCCGGTGTCCTGAGCAAATCCAATAATTTATGTGGTTTAATTTCCCCCCGAAGGAAGCGGTTTCTGCTCTGCTGGGTCTTGAGACCAAGACTCATAAAACTGCTGTAGCCGAACATGTAATGCAGGATGTCGTTTGTTAAACTGGGAAGCTTGCACGATTTCCTGTGATTTAAGGGGTTGGATTGAGTTACCTGGGAGCACAGAGCAGGAAAAAAAAAAAAAAAAAAAAAAAAAAGACAGAAGAATGTAGTACAAAAAGTACCGAGGCAGTGAAGTTCTGAAGTCTTGTTTCTGGAGATCCTGGGGTGTAACAGCTGCTCAGGCAGAGCTGTGGCGCCCAAAATCTTGGCTACTCTGAATCTTGGTGACATTTGCCTGGGTCTCTGGGGCTCCCTCGCACCCTGCCTGGCAGCCCGTGTACCCAAACTCTCCCCTGTGCAGTCTGTCCTTGGTTTTGGGCAGCGCTGGCACCGAGGGTGTTGCCAATGTTTGTGCACCGGCACCACCGGGCCCGGAGCCGCCTGGGCAAACAGGGCGAGAGGGCTGGGGCCAGGGGCTGGGAGCAGCCTCTGCCGTGACTCAGTTGTTGTTTGAGGTGCGTTGTCCTCGAAGCACGGGGCTAATGACGGGTTTGGGGAGCAGGTCACCTTCTCCGCGGGCACGGCCCTGCAGGAGCGCGCGGGGCAGCTCGAGGGGAGCCCATCCACCCCAGAGAGCAGAGCTGGGGGTGAGCGATGGAATGGAGCCCCAAAGAACAGAGCTGAGGGGAGAGTGCTGGATTGGAGCCCCAGAGAGCAGAGCTGGGGGTGAGCGCTGGAATGGAGCCCCAAAGAGCAGAGCTCAGGGTGAGCACTGCAGTGGAGTGGAGCCCCAAAGAGCAGAAGCTGAGGGTGAGTGCTGGAGAGGAGCCCACCCATCCCAAAAAGCAGAAGCTCAGGGGTGAGTGATGGAATGGAGCTCCAGAGAGCAGAGTTCAGGGTGAGCACTGCAGTGGAGCTGGAGCCCCAAAGAGCAGAAGCTGAGGGGTGAGCGCTGGATTGGAGCCCCAAAAAGCAGAAGTTCAGGGGTGAGCGCTGGATTGGAGCCCCAAAAAGCAGAGCTCAGGCTGAGCCCTGGACGGGCGCAGAGCCGGAGCCCTCGGCCCGCAGCACCGGCCTAGCACGGGCTGAGCGTGCACGGGGTGCCTTGGCCCCAGCGGCCACGGAGGAGCCACGGGTTTCCATCAGTTGGGGAACACTTCAGTTTCTTGGGATTTCCGTGGGAGCAGCCAAGTGTAAGGAATGAGAACATGGAACTGGTGGAGATCTCGTGGGTTTAGCCAAAATCTTGGTGCTGGGAGCTGGAGGGGCTGGTCCTGGCTCTGTTTGGGYTCCCTGTGGTGAACAAAGTCTCCTCTGAAGCCGACAATGTCTTTCTTGGCCTCTGGAGCTGTGTGCCATGTGGTGCCTGCAAGAACCTGGAGTGTCCCCGTTCCATTGAGGACTTGAGCCGCCCCTGAGCCCGGCATGACAGTCGGGGATTGGGATCTTCTGCATCTCCTTAAGCTTGGGAGTCYCTGAATCCAAAACCAGTCCCAGCGCTTCAATCCCCATTACTCAGGAATGTTTGTGGTCTGTGCTTTTCTGGCCCGTGCAGCAGCAGRAGGAGACAGCCCCCAGGATGGGGACGATGCCACTGAGCCCCAGCCCGTGGGGTTTAGGGTGGGTGACCGATCCTCCCTCTCCTCCTCCGGTAGCCGCGGTCTCACCGGGGTTTGGCAGCACCGGGACCGGTGTCGGGCGCGTTCCCTGCGGGGTCTGGAGCGGGAGCAGCAGCTCCCCATGGCAGCCCCGCTCCCGCGCAGGCTTTCCCGAGGCGTTGTGCTCGGGAAGCCCATTGTCATGGTTTTCCAGAAGCAGCGCTCACCCTCAGAGTGACTGTGCTAATGAGCCGGTGGAGGAGCTGTCAGCCGCCCCCGGGCCGATGCTGCCACTACAGGCAGCTGCCTACACACGGGGAGTAATTACAGAGGGAGACGGAGGCTGCTGGCACCTTCCRCCAACGTAATCCCACCTTCCCTGGTGCTGATTCACTCCCAGGACCCCGGAGTAGCGGCACAGCTGCCGGGCAGGGCTCTGCCGTGAGCCCCGGGGCTGGGGGTGAGCCGGGTGCTCCCTCCCCGCTCATCCTCGCTCCGGATTGTCTTTTTGCAGAAAGCAGGGACTGGCAATTCTTCCTTCCCCCGAAGACAGATCTGTCTCCTCCTGCCAGATGAGATTATTGCCGTTTGCAGCCCAACCTCCATTTCATTTTAAAGCCCGTTTTTTTCATGCGGAAGATGGGTTTGCAGTGGTGTGCGAGTAGCTCCACGTTTGAAGAGGTGCTGGCTTCACCACAGCCCCAACAACTCGAAGCTGGATGGTGGTGCAGAAACGTGGACAGAATTGCTGACGGTCCTTTGCTCCCCAGCAGCTGTAATCGATGTTATTGTGCTATCACAGCCTCTGCCTCCTTATCTGCAGCTCCAGACAACGGGAGCCATCCCTCCTCAAATGGMTCAGGAGGGAAATTGTGGCTGGTCTGGAGCGGTTGGCAGGGCAGGGACAATGTGTGTGGCAGAGAGGGAAGGAGCCAGCCTGTGCCACCCCAAATTCCGTGCCTTGAGGCTTCCCACAGCCCAGACACGGCAAATCCGCAGCTGCACCCCAGGGACCGGCGGGACTGCTCCGGTTCCGAGGCTCTGGGGTGGGAATGCTGCTCCATCCCCTGTGCCTGCAGACTGGAGAGCATTCCTGCCTGCCTGGGGATGGGACACTGCAGACACGGGGACGGGACACTCCCGAGACGGGGATGGGACACTCCCGACACGGGGATGGGACACTGCAGACTGGAGAGCATTCCCGATCTCCCCGGGGATGGGACACTGCAGACTGGAGAACATTCCTGACCTCCCTGGGGATGGGACACGGGGACGGGACACTGCAGACCCTGATGGGCTGAGGAGGTGTTGGGAAGCAGCAGCCCCGAGGTGTTGGGAAGCAGCAGCCCCGAGGTTTTGGGAAGCAGCAGCCCCGAGGTTTTGGGAAGCAGCAGTCCCGAGGTTTTGGGAAGCAGCAGTCCCGAGGTTTTGGGAAGCAGCAGTCCCGAGGTTTTGGGAAGCAGCATTCCCGATGTGTTGGGAAGCAGCAGCCCCGAGGTTTTGGGAAGCAGCAGCCCCGAGGTTTTGGGAAGCCACATCCCCGTCCTGCCGGGGTGCCCCGCTGGCTCCTGCCACAGATGGGTGCTGCTCCCTGGCACGGAGGCGGCCACTGGCTCTGCCCTCGGTGCTTTGTTGTGCCCAGGCTGCCCGTGGTTAAGGTTTCAGCCGTGCTGCTCGTGTTGCAGGGCAGGGCACCGGGCAAACAGCTCCTGCTCCCAGCTCCTCTGGAGCTGAGGCCACCGGGCCCCTGGGTGCCACATCCGTGGGGAGAGGGCTGGGGGACACTTGGGGCTCCTCAGTGGAGATCCCAACCCCTTGAGGAGGGCCCTGCCTGGCAGAGGTGGGTGCTGGTGGGTGTGACGGGTGTTCCCAGGGCTCTGGGCTGCTCTGAGCCCCGTGTGCATCCTCATCCCCTTCCCTTCAAACCCAGAGCCCGACACAAAGACGTTCAGAGCTCTTGCCCTGAAACTTGGCTCCCCTCATCCCCTGGCATGACAGCCCAGCCAGGAGACACTAAATGCCTTTAGATGGGGACTGTTTCCTTCCCTGGTTTTGCCCTGTCCATCTGGGCTCCTTTTTGACAGAAATTTGGCTCTTGAAGCCCCCAGGGCCGCTCCTGATGGCGCCGGGCAGGACAGGCTGTGATGGAGGAGGCAGCGCTGGGCTTTGCTGAGCATTAAATATTGATACTGAAATGATGAAGGTGCTCCTGGAGCRGGGCTGACCCATTTAGAGACAAAACTTCCTCCGAGCTGAGCTGCTTCTGTGACAGTGGCACTGGAGAGTCCCCCTTGTCACAGTCACCCAGGGAAGCTGTGGGTGCCGGGCTGGGCGCGGGTCCCTGTGCAGTGTCAGAGCCATAAAATCCTTGAGMAGGTTGGAAAAGCCCTCTGGGAGCTTCAGAACCACAGCACAGCCGAGGCCAGCACTCAGCCACGTCCCCAGGTGGATTTGGGGCACTTCCAGGGATTTYGGTGGCTCTGCAGGAGCCTGAGCCACCTCCAGCTCGAGCAGGACAGAAATGTAGAGTTGAGGAGGACGATCCTTGTGGGCTCCTTCCAGCTGGGGATATTTTATTCTTTCCCGTGATTCTAAACCTTTCCTTACGGGCTGACTCTATGGGATCGGGGCATCCTGGCTGTACCCGGAGCGTGCCCGGAGGGGAGAACAGAGACCTCGTTTAGTGTCGCCTCTTCCCCCACCGAGCAGGACCGTGTCCTGGAGACCTTGTGCTTTGCATTAGTTTCATTTTTGGCAGCTGAATAAAGCCGTGCCAATCCCGGAGAGCTGAGTGGTATTACCCAGGGAATTCAGCGCAGTGGAACAAAGCAAAGCCCTTTCAACCCTTGGCTGCCAGGTTTTGTGTCTGTGTTTTTCTGAACTCTGCCCAGGCAGCCCGTGGAAGGCAAACAAYTTGTGGGTGCTGCTGAGGGGGCAAAATCTGGGCTGGAGTGAGATTTGTTTTCATTGCCACAGTGTTGCTGAACATTTGCTTTGCTGTCGGTGTCCTGCAAACCTGGATTCACCTCTGCTGTGGGGGGACAGCCCCTGGTCCCCCCATGGAGGGGACTGAGCCCCGTTCTGGGACAGGAGCAGCTCCAGCACATCCCTGGCTGTGAGGGGTGATGCTGCTGAGCCACCCCATGGCACAATTCTGCTCATTTTCCAGAATTTCTCCTTGGCAAGGTCTCAGCTCTCACCTGGAGGGGGGTGCCAAGGCYGTGGWGTCACCTTCCCTTCCCACCCTGGCAGCGAGARCAAGCCTTGCAAAAGGCTATTTTTATCTGTGGGGTGAGGAGCCCTTTTCCCCCGCTCTCATCCTGCCAGGCTGTTTTTGTTGGAGGCTCCAGACAATGTTTTAAAAACATTCATTTTCGGCAAACTTCCTCCCGGGGGTTGGTGAATTTTATTTKGCCAGCRCGGAGTCACCTTCCCGCTCCTTCAGCCGGTCCGGGAGACCCTTTGGGGGYTTTTATCTCTTTATTTGTTGCTTYAARATGTCTCTCGTGGCTCAGCGGGGAKCAGGACCTGCCCTGAGCGCTGCCAGGGTTGGGCTGCGCTTTGATTCCCTCTGGTTTGGGGAAGATGTGCAGAATTTGGGATGATGCTCTGTCGGGGGATGCTGTTCCATCATTAATTCCCTGCGTTTGGTGCTCAGGACGMTGTGTTTACACGGGCGCTGCTGAGAGAATCGCACTATTTACATATCCCTGAGCACATCCACGTACACAAACACTGCTCCGAACCTGCAAAGCGCCCGAAAATCTCCTCCCTGCAGAAATCCTGCCAGAGCTGCTGCTGCTCAAACATTGCTCAGCCTCAGAGAGCTCAGCCTGAGCTGGAGCGTGGTGGGGGCTGGAGCTGGGGATGTGCC
>NW_026624268.1:0-17665 GCF_030028575.1 Malurus melanocephalus
AGAGACCAGGTTTAAACATAACCACATTGCTCCAGTTATTTACACAATAAAAATGAAAACATGGTGAGTTCTGTCCATAACTGACTGCTTTGAAAGTGAAGTTATTCATGTCCAAACGTGGGTTCTGTTTGCATTTGCAGCAGTCAGAAGGGGTAAGCAATCATTAACTTGTCAAAGCAGGGATAAAAGGCAGGGCTGCAGTCCAGAGTGGGCCATCCTCCTCCTCAGCCACCTGATTTCAAACTGTTTCATCATCGCTCATGTCCCAGATCTGCAACAAAATACACAGTTTTAGTTGTGGACTTGAAACATGCCCTCAATACGCTCTTATAAATTCACATTACTATTTAAAAGGAATAATAAATAGAATTTTATGAACTGTTGACTAGCACCAATGGAGCTTGACAGAAAATTCAGTATTTTTCTCTTCTGTTAACAACCTGCACACCAACAATTATTTGTCATCCTGGAGGTAATTTTTAAAATACACTGTTCAGGATTTGTCACTTTGGCTATTTGCTATTTATTATCATTTACAGAAAGATTCAGATCAAACCCCAGACATTTTGGTTTGGTTTGCTGGCTCATTGGCACACATTTAATGTGAGTAATAACTTCTAATAAACAGTGCATTTTACTAAACACTGCAGCAAAATTTCTTGAAGAATGAATTGTTCACTTGACACTCAAATATTAGATCCCATAAACAGGAGCCTAAAGACAAGTTATATGGAAATTTGTACTTTTCTGTATTTTCAAGAAGAAATAAAACTGCACAATTTTGTTCTGCAGTACAACATATTTGTACTTTTACTTTCCAAGTTGCCCTTGGCCATTAAGTGGTAACAGAGTGGGAAAATAGTGAATATTTTTGCAAAATATCAAGGTGTCCTTGTGGACACGCTGAGGTGGTGGCAGAAATTCAGACCAGAATTGCAGAGCTATTTGAGGGGGGAGGAGAACATATTCCCCAGGGATCCTCCAAGCTTTTTCTTCCAGAGAAACAGGGATGATCTTAAAAAAACCCATTTTAATGCTATTTTAGAGTTTTAGCTCATGGCAAATTTACTCTTTCTACCTGGCAGGGCTTAAGCTCAGGACTAACCATGTAGGACTAACATGAGTACTGAGCTTTGAGCTGGATTTAATGACACAATAACACCAAGCTGATAATACATAAAACTGCATTTCTGCCTGGGAGCATTCCGAACTCGCCTCAATTCCCTGCGATGTTGGGAGTGGTGCAGATGACACATGACAAGTGGTTTTGATTCCAAGCACAAAAATGCCCTTTGCAGAGCTCCCAGCAATCCCTCGCTGGCCATGACCTGACCAAAGGAGCAGCAGCGCTTTTGTGGCCCTGGGGAAATGAAATCCAGTCCATCCTCTCCAAAACGCAGCTCGTGTGCTGGCACAAAGCAGCCAGCTGAGTTATTCTCTCATTTTCCATCCTGACCACTAAAATATATCAAATCCCCCGCCCCGAAACGGAGCACGAGCAGTTATTTGGGCTGTAAATTCTTCAGGGCACAAAGCAGTGTTTTACATGCACACAGTGCCTGGACAATGGGGCACTGTTCTCACTGCACAGGGTAGACAAATAAAAAATACAAATAACCCCTTTTCTGGACAGCCAACAATACCTATTGACCTATAGCTTTAATAAACCCTCACAGGGAAAAAACGGAGTTATTCTGGGATTTGAAAATGCTCTGGAAAAAAGCTCTTCAAATCCAAACATAAAATCAAACATTTCTCTGCAGTGTACAAGCTGTGTGAAAGGAAAACTCTGAATGGCAAGGTTTTCTCCATTCCTAGAAGCGTCACAAAATGGTGGTGTAAATCCTTATGGAAAATGCTGAAGGAACAGTTTGTTTACAAAAGGAAAAAAAGGTTTTCATCCTGCCCTAGATGAGCAGCTTGGAGCTTGCCAAGGCAAACACAAATGTCCAGCTCGCCAGTCAGGGTCAAGGATGTGGAAAATAAATACAAAAAACCCAAATCTTTAAATAGAGTTGATGGGATGATTCAAGGCAGAGAGAAGCACAAATCCCAAGTTCAGACAGTCCCCCTAGCCCAGTTTCTGCAAACAAAGCCCACACACTGCAGCCCTTGACAAGAAAATTCTCTCCTTGCTAAAGCAGCTCTTTTCTAGGAGGCTTTTAACAAAAAATATTCACAAAAGCACTGAAACTGGGGGGCCCAGGTATTTAATCAACACTCAAATATCCTGGGTTGAGTGGGATGATTTTTAAATGTTTGAAAAATACTTTCCCTCCAGGAGAACAGACAGTTTTACAACCTAGTTTACACTTCATGCAATATCACAGCATCAGGACTGTTAAACCATAGAATGGGTTGGGTTGGATCTTTAACTCATCTCATTCCATGTCTGGGGACAATTCCACCATCCCAGGCTGCTCCAAMYSAAATCCARCCTGGCCTTGAACCCTTCCATGGTTGGGGAACAGTATTTTGTGTCCAATTTACAAAGGTTTAGAAAGAAAACCTTTACTTAACAAAGTACATGCAGAGGGAAGGGGAAAACAGGAAACAAAAGGGAAAAACTCAATGCAGAAGTTAACAATTGCAAATTACCTTAAAGAAAACAAGCTCTGTGGGATTGTGGAAAGGAAGTTGGGTGAAATACTGACAGCTAAATTATCACAGGCTCCTAACTAAGAGCAATAGATGTTTTCAAAAAAAGACATTTAAACTTTAATAGATGATGACTATGCAAACTCCGGAGATGACTTCAAAAGAGCGAACCATTTCAGAGAGGAAATAACAAAATACACAAAGCCAAGAAAGACAACGTGTAAAATGACTGTCAAAAGAATCTGATAGCCAAAGCAAGCTGTGAATTTGTTCGTTTTTCTTTTTTCACTTCTCTGTCCTGCACACACCTGGGTGAGGCAAACCCAAACACAGCTACAGGCAATGACGGGAGAAATCATAAAATGGGGAGATAATGAAGCAGCTGTCAACCCCACCCCACTGCCTGCACAAATCTGGGCAGATTATCTGAGTGCACCTGTTCCTTCAAATACCTGCTTTTAGATTCCAACTGCCTCCGAGAGCTGCTTCAATTTCACATGCAAATTATGGCTGTTCAGGAGGAAAGAAGGATTCCCACACTTGTTTTCTTGCAAGTCCTATTATTTTTGTTAATAATAGGAAAAACGACGGGGGGGAAAGCCCACAAAACCCCACTGATTGATTTTACACAGGACCAGATTGCACATTCAATAAATCCAGCAGAACAGAGAATTCTGCATTTCCTCCCCACCCCAGTAACCCCCGGTACCTGCAACTGAACTTCCACAAAATCCTTGCTCACCTACCCAGGCAGTGGCTTTGCACCTTCACATCAACATTGATGGTTCAGATAACGGCTGCTTTTCTTACAAATCAACTTGCAAGAATATGAAAATCCCTTCAGGGGATTCAGAGAAGTTTCTTGCCTCCAAACTGCCAAACAAACAAACAAATAAATCCCACACATGCTGTTTTCTACACACAACTGAGATGAATTTACAGACACATGGACCTGGAGTGGTTTTATTATGCAAACCACGTTATTTATTATGTCAGAAATGCTTCACATATGGAGAGGGGCAAAGAGGAAAATTCTAAGGGCTGAAAATGAAATGTTTCATCCATCAAAGAGCACAGCTGAGGATCACATGGGAACACGGCCTCCCAGAGCAACTGTCAAATCCTTGTGATTTAGAAATAATCAGAGTTTTCAATGAAAAGAGAACACACTAAAGCAACTTTTTGCGATTTTACAGCAGTAAAATGTGAGGTTTTGGATGGATATGAGGTTAATCATGTTCTGTGCTCAAAAACAGAGAAAACAGAGAGAATTTTGGGCAGCCTAAACCCCATTAGAAGTGGATCCCTGTGGCTAAAGGAGCTGCAGTGGTCTGGCCAGAGCACAAACCCACCCCATGGGAGCTGCCCCACGTCCTTCTGGCTGCCCTGGCTGCATCTCCAGCACAGCAACACAAACCAACTGCACCTTGAAATCCATTCAACACCTGCAAGTCGCAGCCTGCAGCTTTTGCAGCCGTCCTGGCACAGAGCTGGGGGATAATTACAAAGTTCAGCACCCTCCTTTCATCTCCCTCTGCACGGGGAGCACTTCCCTTCATCTCCCTGGAACTCAGCACACTCTGAGTGTTCTGCACGTTCAACAATTCCCTCCCCAGCCCCCTTTCCCACAGGGAAAAGCAGCCATAGAAGAATAATAAGACAGGAGCAGTGCTCTGCTCTCAGGGGAACATTCTGCTCTGCTCAGGGCCCTCCTTCTGCCCCAAATCCAAGGGGATGCTCTCAAACAAGGACCCACTTGTGCCTCCAGGACCTCATCCTACAGTAGTTGTCCCCAATTTGTTTCAAAATTGTCTTCTAACTGTCTAAAACTCTAGCTGGAATCAGCTCTATCTGATTATAATAGATCTATTACAAGGCTATAATCTGAATAATTAATTATCAGGTATTTCTTACTTCAGCCAATACACAAATTACAAACTAATTATCCCCCAAAAAATCAAATCAGGCTTATAAGATAAGAACTGCATTTCTTTCTTCAAACTGCTTTATTTAAGCAGGAGGTGGAGAAAAAAGTGGATAATTTCTCCAGATCCCTGCAGACAATGGCCCTACCCAGCCCAGGTGACCTGGCTGACAAATTCCTCCATCCCTTGTACCTCCACAAATTCTGCTTTTCTGTGTCTGCCCCCACAGCCTTCCTTGTCTCAATGCTTTACTACAAATAAAATCAAATCAAATCAAAATCCACAAACCTTGAACTATTTTTTTTTTAAAAAAAAGATGCTTCTTTTGCCCTCATACCCTTTTCAATATTCTGTATTTTCAGCCTGCAGCTTGAAAGTCCAGGGTGATGGGGAATTCTCATTTTAATCTTAATAAACAGCAACTATTCTACATGTTCTTCTTACATGCATTTTTTAAAATAGATCTACAATACTTAGAAGTACAGAATAGTTTGTGTTAGAAAGAACTTTAAAGCCTAAATATCTTGTAGAACTGCTATCTGAAGGACTTTGAAAGCTATTTTTAAAACCAAAACAGAAAAAAAATAGTAAAAAAACAAAGAAAGGATTTGTTTACAAATAAACCTTTAGCTAGAAAGTTTTTTTTTAATAGCTCCAGTTTCAAGCAGATGTACAAACAGCAGCACCAAACAGCAATTAGTCTCTTCTGGGTTTATAGCAGTTTCCCAGGTATTCATCAGAGAATTATATTAAAACATTCATTAAAAGGATTTTTTTTTTGGTCCTGACTAACAATTAATGAAACAATACAAAAAAAAAAAGAAACAAACATAAAATGCACACTAGGGTTTTTCTGGTATAAAAACGCCTCAGACAGATTTCCTTCCATTGTTCCTTGTTTTACAAGGGGGAAAAAACCTCCCAAAGCACAGAAGCAGCAAACACAAAACCAATTTCTCTCCTGTCTAGAAGTGCTTGGAGCTGAAAAGGGCATTTTTCAGGGCAGGGCACTGGAGCTGTTGCAATGATTATATTTAAGAGGAGAGTTTCTACTGCTCAGCCTTTTCTCCAGGCTCTTAAAAACTGCAAACAAGCAAGTGTGAAAACAAATAAACACACTCCCAAGCACGTTTGATGACTGCCATTGTTCCATTCTGTGTGGGATTTTCAGCTTCATTTTCCTACCACCAAAAGGCAGCTCTCCAAGGAGAAGGTGTGTTTGAAGGAAGCCACAATTAATGGAAATTCTGCCATAGGAACGATTAGATCTGATAGAAAGCCTTTGACTGAAATGGAAATTAAACACTGTAGTATATAAAAGTGTGTATTTGAATTCTTCTGTCATCTTCCCCCTTTGATGTGCTCAGGTTTTACATTAAAAATAAAACTATAAAAAAGTTTATATCCATCACATTTATAAATCCTGCAAAAAAACGATAACAGATATAAAAGCAAATTTACTTTCAAGGCTATCTCAGCCTCGTGCAGGAAATGTGGGCTGGATACAGAAATAATTAAATCAGAATAATGAAACCATTTCTTCACCTGAGTCTGTGCCTTTCCAGCCACCCAGATTTTATTTGTTTTGYTGTAAATCTATGATTTTCCATGTTCCACTGCATCTTTTTAAMTCCCAGCTGATGCAGAGCTGCTGTYCAMGGCCTCCACATGAGCTTTCAGGTCAGAACCATCCAWCAACTGAATGTTACTGATTAAAAACCAGCAGCAGGTGAACTCCAAACCCAACTGCAGGAATAAACAACCCAGAAACAAGAAAAAGATTCTAACCCATGGTGCTTGAGGCACACTCAGTGCTCTGACACGGGGCACAGAGTCACTGAGCTTGGCTGGAGACACCTCTGGAAATCCTTTTGTCCATCCCTTCACTCCAAGCAGGTTCAGGCTGTTCAGGCTCCTGTCCCCAGAATCACCACAGAATTACAGCAGGCTTTGTGCAGCTGAGCTTTAAACAGGTCTGAGGTTCCTCAGCTTCTCCAAGAACTCTTTTTTGGATGTTTTCAAATCCAAATATGAGATTGAATCATCTCTTGAAACAAGGATGGTCTTTGTTAAATGTTACCTAACACATGTCCATCAAGATTTCTATCATCATCATCCTCCTCATCATCCTCCTCATCCTCCTCATCATCATCATTCTCATCCTCATCATTCTCATCCTCATCCTCATCCTCATCCTCATCCTCATCCTCATCCTCATCATCCTCCTCCTCCTCATCATCATCATCAACCTCCTCAACCTCCTCCTCCTCATCACCACAATGCAGCCCCTGACACAGCAACACCTTCCTGGCAGGACCAGCCACTCATCCACTCCCAGTCTTTCCAAAACCTAAAGATGCTGATTTATACAGTTCTGTTCACCTAAAACCCAGATAATTCTCATTTATTCCTGAGAAATTGCAGCCAGAACCAGCTGGCTGGGCAGACAGGATTCATGTTGCTCATCCCACCACTCTTTGTGCAATCAGAGATTTTGGGTGGGAGAAGGAGCTAAGATTGACATTTGTAAACCATGTCATGAAGAGACAGTGCCAGGTGTTGTGAGGATTCTTGAGAACTGGGAAAATCTTCATCTTCTTTTTTAAAAAAACCTCCCAAATTCTATAGGGAGGGGGAAAAAAGTCCATAGAAATTGTCAAGGCTTTACTGATTAAAGACCACAGATCATTTTCAGATGAGATTGAGATTCTCACAACAAAACAAAGGATTATTGGAAGGTCAGCTGAGCCTCAGAGGAGTCAAGTTTTGACCTTACACCTACAGCATTTTCATGTTTGACCATCCACACTCCACCTTCACCAAGTATAGCTGGCAAACACGAGCAAAATGTGCATTATTCAAAATCATTCCACAAACAACAACAGGGATCCTTTTCAGCTGAATTCCCATGATTAGAAAATACCATTTTGGCAGGAAAAATGAACACATTTCCCACGTGCACTTATATCATCTCACATGTGGAGTTTGTGCACATCTTTAGTGTAACCAGACTTCCTCTTGTGTGCTGTCTGCAACGCGTAAGTAATAGAAAACTTGAAATGCAATCAAAATATTAATTCATGAAAACTTTGATTTATCCAGTGATCTCACTAATCTCATCATTGCTTCCATGGAGATCCATGTGGTGTGTACACAACATTKCTATCTTGTGGAGGAGGCAGCAAGAAGTTATGGAAAACTTTCTCCTCTCTTACAGTAGGAAAGCTCTTCATATAGTTAGAAATGAAAATAATTTGTGAAGATTGAAGATGAGTGAATAAAGGAACGTGGTTTGCAGCATTAAATGCTCAAAGGATACTGGACTATCAGATTTATTTCATTTACATAGTTCAGAAACTTAGGGAAGATAAATGCATTATATGAAAATCTCAATTCCAGTTTCCCTCATGGTTAATCCTGTCAATCCCCATCACATTTATCAAATAGATAAAAAATATTATCCAGCATATTTGCTGTGTCCATACATTAACAATAAATAACAGCCTCAACTTCACTCACACATTTCTGTACTGATTTAAAACCATATGTCCAACCCAGACTGAGCTGAAAACTCGTCCAAGTGTCAGATTTAATCCTGTAACAGGAATAAATACAGGAAAACAGAAACAACTGAGCAAACGAGAACTGTCATGAGATCGTGCAGAGATTCTGGGCCTGGAGGGTCTCGGATGACTCTGGATTCTGCAAGCCCTTTCAAAACTGCTTTTCATTTTCTGACCACAGAATTGCAACATCTGCTGGCCTCACAGATTGTCTGCAAGTGCTGTGTCCCAGCTATCAAATCTCGTATTTTATTCCTGATTTTTTATCTGCTCTGCTGGACCTGCTGTGACAAAGGGGGTGCTCTGCTGTTGGTTTTTATTCCCAGGAACAACGTTTTACCCAGACCCTGATGGTGGGTGAACCTTATTCCCAATCTGCTGAGAAGCTCCTTTTAGAAATTTGATTGCAGCAGCAAATAGAGTGAGTGTGGCTTCAAAATGGGGATACAGAGCTGGGCTGTTGAGTGAATTTTCCATCAAATTCATCTTAAAACAAGCAACAGATCTCCTGCACTTTGAGAAACAAACTTTACTCTTTCATGGTACTAAATCTACTACTAAATTTTCTTTTTYCAATTCACCTCTTCTCCCTCTGCAAAGAAAGAACATTCAACCCTGGGGTTATACTCTTTTATAAATATTTAAAATCCCATTCCACTCCTGGAATCCCAGAATTCCTGGATGGTTTGGGTGGGAAGGGACCTCAAAGCCCATCCAGTGCCACCCTTTACCATGGGCAGGGACACCTCCCACTGTCCCAGGCTGCTCCCAGCCCCAATGTCCAGCCTGGCCTTGGGCACTGCCAGGGATCCAGGGGCAGCCACAGCTGCTCTGGGCACCCTGTGCCAGGGCCTGCCCACCCTCTGAGTAGGGAATTTCTTCCCAAAATCCCATCTAAATCTCTCCTCTTTCAGTTTAAAACCACTGCCCCTTTCCTGTCACTACAGGCCCTATAAAAATCCCTCTCCCTCCTTCTTGTGAGCTCCTTCAGGCTCCTTCAGGCTCCCTGGATCGTTCCCTTCTCCAGGTGAGCACTCCCAGCTCTCCCAGCCTGGCTCCAGAGCAGAAGGGCTCCATCAGCAGTGAATAAAACAATTCACTTTATTCCATTTTGAAAGTTTTTCAGTTCCTTACAGAACTGATAATAAACCACAATTAACAGGAACAGGTGATCATGGGTGTTGCATAGGGGAAAACTGAAGTTGCCATAGAAACCAAAGCACAAAAGGTTTAGGAAGCACAACATTTGCTTGATAAATAATGAAAACATTACATTCTTCTGTACAAGTCTTTTTAAACTGAAAAATGAATCTGAGGAGCACTCTCCTAACCATGAGCTTTAGGGTCCCTTCCAACCCAAAAYAGTCCAYGATTCTGTGAAATGTTTKGGKCTAAWTGTGAGAAACTCAGAGTGTGTCATCTGAAWGGCTACAATGCAAGACTCAGGAAAATGGTTTTATTAAAAAAACCCAAAACACTTYATAAGAAATATTTGGATCATCTCTTTACCCTGACAACTTTTATGATCCCACCCCTGAAATAYGGGTTTTTCCTGAGTGAACTGGAACCCTTTTGCTGCAGTGCTCAGGGATGAGCTGCATCCCAAGCTCAGCCCCACGTGGCATCATCTCAGTCTGAYTGCACACCAAATCCTCATTCCCTTCTCTTGGCTCCATGGAATGTTCTTGCAAAATGCCAAAGCTGCACTCAACTCTTGTGTAATGCAGAGACTTCAAAAAAACCCAAACCCGAACCCAAAGCACCCCCCAGAAGATGTGTAAYACAAAGGACAGTTTTCCCAGGAGCAGTATTCCACCCAAACACACTCACTGGCAGCTCAGGAAAGCAAATTCTGTATTTTCAACCCCCTCTCCTGCATTAACATTTCAAGTGCTGCCACTTTAGCACAATATTTGTCTGAGAACTCTTATGTGCCTTTGATATTTCTCTTCTGGGCTGATAAATAAATGCATCATTATTCTAYTGAAGGAATTCTTTGTCCTCAAAACTATATAAAATTTTCATATTGCAACTAAAACCTGAGRGTTTGATTTCCTCCACATCAGAATGGCCATTTTTCCCCATTTTATTTTGAATTATGGGTAACAGAAGAGATTTCCTAATGAGCTAAATCTGAATTACTCACATTMTTCTCTGYCCCTCTGCCCAGCATTTCACAYAATGACCCACRGTCCAGTTCCACTGTACAGATTAARCAAAGTTTTCCYTCACCTTTAAAGTCATGAGCTGTTTCTTCCGCAGAGAAAAGTTTGTAGTTACCATAATCTGGCACAGGCAACCTTGGTAAATTATTCCAGATTATAATGGAGAATAAAATTCATTTACAATGGTGATTTTTCCAAATCAGAGCTTTGTCAGTGCATTCTATAGGATAAGGGAAGCTTTAAGAATCTTCCTGGTCACACATAATTCACCTAAAGAAATAATTTCCTTTCAAAAAGCAATTCCTTCTTTCTCTAAGAATGCTATCAATTTAATATTTGTTAAACAAATTAAATTGCACTGACATTATTATGTTGCTCAGATGACTCAGACATATTTATTATGAATCATTTAATTCTCCAATGGGTTGCGTGTCCTAACTGAATTTTATTTATTTTAAGGCTCATCTGTTGGTGGCAGAGGGGGATTGGTAAGGGAAAGAGGGGATGGCATTTCTTCTTCATGTGCTGCTCATGGTGAAGTTCCACTTCCAGCTGAAAAACCTAAACAGCAAATTTAAATATTTAACCAAATACTAATTATTTTAATACCAAACAAATCATCTATACACCGTACAAACATGTACTTTATAATCTTTACATTATAATTATAATAATGATGAAAGTTTTGAAAGCCATGGAACTGTTTTCTGATTCAGAAAGTTCCTGAAGAACCAAATGCTGAGCTGTCCTGSTGTGATTTCACTGAAATCAGGACTGTGAAATGAGTACTCGTTTCCTCCTGATCTGATACCCTGAGATGATTGTCCAGAGTGACGTTGGTGGTGTTAGGAAGGAACTGCTCATGGAAACTTTCGTGTTCCTTTGTCTTTGTGCAGCYCCATGAAAATCTCAGCAGCGACAGAAGAGTTCCAGAACATTCACCAGCAGCACTGAGGGGCTAAAATCCACCCAGCCATGGACAGCCCTACCTCAGGCTGGGGTTTGCACTCTTCATTCCTGAGATGGCTCCTTGGAAGAGCATTCCAGGCTCCAGAAAACTGCTCCAGTTACCAAAGGGAATGAGGGACAGCAGAGCACCAAGCCCTTGTCAGAAACCCCTGTGTGTGCCCTGTTTGGGAGCACTCAAAATGGGAAATGACTGCAGGACAGCAGGGAATGCTCCTACTGGGAAATCTGAACCATCCCAGTAACCACAGATCAAACTGGGAGAGGAATTCCCTGTGTGTGCTCTGTTTGGGAGCCCTCCCCAGCAGGGAAATGATTGCAGGACAGCAGGGAATGCTCCTACTGGGAAATCTGAACCATCCCAGCAACCACAGATCAAACTGGGAGAGGAATCCCAACTGGTTCCTTCATTTCTAGAAGGATTCTTTCCAGGATTTAWCAGGATTCTTTCTGAAATATTCCAGAATTATTTTAAATCCACATTCCAAACCACACGTATTGTGTGATGCAAAAAAGGAGAATTGGGAACAGTGAGGAGGGGATCTCATGAGTGGCACACCCTGAGTGGCAGTGGAGCCCTGTCACCCACCCCAAAGCCTCTCCCCAGCACCACAAACCTCATTTATTYCTGTCTGAGCTTTCATTTGTTCATTCTCTGGTTAATCAGGCACAAAGCTGTCCTTGCCATCAGCTGCAGAGCACCAGGCTCGSTTCCATCTGTCCCTGCAGAGCTCCAAACCCACACTCAGGAGTCTCCACATGAAAGCAGGAGCTGAGCAGAGATTCCCAGGGTCCTTCTGTGAGTCACGGTGGCAGGAAAGCTGCTGTGGTCATGAACAAACAGCACTGGCTTTTCTGACTGTTCCCACAGAAAGCAAAGTCTGCTTTTGGGCTGCCCAAAATTCCCTGCTTCCAGGGAATTACAAAATCCAAGTGACAAACACTAAGATATTCCTTCAAAAATTAAAGTTCTTCATAAACCCCAAAACAGAGAGCCCATGAACAGCTGAAACGTTTCTGCACAAAGAGAAAAACTCCTGTCCCTGCAGGGAACAGGCTGGAACCTGCACTGGCAAACTCCTGAASTGTGGAGCACAGGCTGTTCAGTCATGTCTGCCTCATTCCACACAGCTCCAGCAGCTCTCCAAAGCTGCTTTTCCACCCCTTTTTTCCATCCAAGAATCCCCCYCTGTGTGGTCACCATCACCCAGGCACCTGCGAGCAGCAGCTCCCAAATTCAGGAGCCAAAGGAACAACCCCAGGGATGGCTGCAGGGATTTTGTGCCATCCAAGGGTGGCTTGGAGAGATGGCCAAGCAGATGTGAACCTCCCACCACCACAGACCAAACTGGGAGAGGAATTCCCACTGGTTTCCCCATTTCTAGAAGGATTCTTCCCAAGATTTAACAGGATTCTTTCTGAAATAGTCCAGCAAAGWTTTTAATCCAAAACAGCCAAAAGCTATTTCCCCTCATATTTCATGATGTAAAAAAGGGRTAATTGGAAAGCAGCAGGGAGGGGGATCTCGTGGAGATGACCTGTGCAGGGAACAAGGGTGAGTTTGTGTTCCACAACAGCCAAACAGAGATTTCCTGCTCTGGCAGTGGGATCCCCACCTCCAACCCACACCCTCTCTTCGTTCCTGCAGCAAGAATCTTCCCTTCAGCTTCATTTTTGCATTCTGGAGAACTTTCAGCCTTGCACATGATACAAAAACAGGTAAATTATATGTATTTTACCAAATAAATTATATGTATTTTACCAAAGTCTGAATTGATATATAAAAATACATTTAATAAATCATTTAAATTTAAACTCCATCTCTTCTGAACAAAAAAACTACATCTGGGCTTCATGTCTCATTAAAGAACTGAGCAGGATTTGTTTTCCACAAGCAAAAAAACCCTCAAAGATCAGGTTCAATAAAAGAAATGATTTATCTCCACTGATGTCTCCAAGTTCTAATCTGGGGCAGTGATAACATCAGTGACATTAGCTGAGAGACAATTGCTGTTTGCTTTATTTAGAGYAGCCAATCAAAAAGGGATTTATCTCCAGACCAGAACTTTTCCCACACTGAGGAGAAATGAAATTCATGTGGAGCCCAAGCACAAAGCTGGGCAGGCACATCCCAGAATTTCACTRGGGGGAATTTGTTTTTTAAATTATGGCTAACAAGAAGAAAGAGTCAAAACCCAACAAATTGTTCAAAAGGCAGAACACGTTCCAAGTTATTGTAATCACAGAGGTTCGTGCAAAGATGAAAAGTGCTGTAAAAACTTACGGAAAATTATGCAGTGAGGCAAAGGTTCCTAAGAGGTAATGGGGAATGGGGTAATTATTGCATTTCTTCATGTTTGTGACTGGACTCAGAGAGCATSGGAGCAGGAGGACAATGGGATGCAATTGTGTTCATTTATACACCAAGGCACAGTTACATTAATAAAGGCAATTTTGTTACTTGGAGAAAATTGTGGCATTGCCTTGATTTACAATCCATAAAAAAAAAGGAAATCAGAACCATCTCCAAAAAGGGCAGCACCTAAAGTGATGAAATCATGCAGGATAAACATATTCAGGTTGTCTGATTACTGGTGACAGGTCTAAAAAATGAGTCAAAGGGTATTTATTAGAAGTGTTTATGGAAACTGAGATGGAAAATGTAGTAACTGGTTCTAAAATCACGACAGGCCAGAAGCACCCTGCAGGAGCAGAAAGGTGTCAGAAAGCTGCCAGCAGTGGGGATGAGGAGAGTTCAAAAGGAAACTGAAATAAAGAAAAATGATTTTTAGGACAAGCTGAGAGTTTGGTCACGAGCTGCACAGATCWAAACATGGAAAAGCTTGTGGAGACTGACAACATGAAGGAAAAAGAGGTGCTAGAATAAAAAAATACTGCATGCAAAACATGGGTAAAGCATGGGGGACAGAAGAGAATAATAACAGGGAAAATCCTGGATGAAAAAATGCCAGTGCCACACAAAAATCCTCCTGGCAGCCAGTAAAGCCATCTCAGTACGGGTGGCACATTTGCCTGAAGATTAGGAAGTGTCATAACAACAATCTGGACCAACATCTTTAAGAAATATCATGAGATATGGGAATATTATGATTTTGAAGTTTAAGAACTGGATTAAACAACGTAAGTGAATCTTAAATATTGGGATATGGTGATATTGTGCTATATGGGAATATTATGAATTCTGAAGTACAAGAACTAAATTAAATAGCATAAGTGAATCCTAAACATTGTGCTATATGGGAATATTATGATTTTTGAAGTACAAGAACTGGATTAATCAACATAAGTGACTCTTAAACATTGTGATATTGTGCTATATGGGAATGTTATGATTTTTGAAGTTTAAGAACTAGATTAAACAGCATAAGTGAATCCTAAATATTGTGCTATACGGGAATATGATGATTTCTGAAGTTTAAAAACTGGATTAAACAACATAAGTGAATCCTAAAGATTGTGGTATATGGGAATATTGATTTTTAAAGTTTAAGAACCAGATTAAACAACATAAGCAAATCCTAAACATTGTGATATTGTGATATTTTGCTATATGGGAATATTATGATTTCTGAAGTTTAAGAACTGGATTAAACAACATAAGTGAATCCTAAACTTTGTGCTATATGGGAATACTGATTTTTTTGAAGTATAAGAACCGGATTAATCAGCATAAGCGAATCTTAAACATTGTGATATTGTGCTATAAGGGAATATAATGATTTCTGAAGTTCAAGAACTGGATTAAACAGCATAAGTGAATCCTAAATATTGTGCTATATGGGAATATTGATTTTTGAAGTTTAAAAACTGGATTAAACAACATAAGTGAATGCTAAATTTTGTGCTATATGGGAATGCTGATTTTTGAAGTCTAAGAACGGGATTCCACAGCACAGGTGAGTCCTGCCAGCTGTGCCACACAGATCCCCCAAGCCCTGCTGTGCTCCAGGACTGTGGCCAGCACTTGTCCCCATCCCAGCAGGGACCATCCCCATCAGGGACAGCAGCCCCTGTGCCCCAGACCCAGAGCTGCTCCAGATCCCCCTTCCCCAGGGGTGCACAGCAGCAATTCCAGCCTCCTGCTGAACCCCATTTGTCCCTGCAAAGGCTCTGTCTGTTTGGGCCCCAGGCTGCGTGTTGCCAATGATAAAAGCAGCTCTTTCCAGCTCCGAGCAAGGCAGCTCTGTGCCAGTGTCAACACGACAAACTGGGGGATGGAGGGAGGGGAAGAGGAGGGAGCTCTGCACCCCTCTCCGGGCAAGCAGGAACAGACATTTCCCCTCTGGCTCATCCCGCTGTATTTTTAACCTTCTCCAAGCTGACTAGACTGGAATTGTTGCTCTGGCAGCAATTACAAACCCAACTCGTTCTGATTGTTCTTACGACACAAAGATGAAGAAACGTCCCTGGAAATTGTTCTGCGCCTTTGATTTACGTTCAGCGCTCGCTGGATCAGTGTTTGCCTCGTTCACAAACAGCCAGTGAGGAAATCAAAGGGATTTCTTGAGAGGAAGCCAAAAGGCAATGTTTTATGCTGACCTACACATATGAGGTAAGGAGGTTGGGTTTTTTCCCCTCGTGAGTGAACAAAAGTTCAGTTTCAGGAGGGGAATACCTTTGTGACAGCACATAAATTAGAATTTGGGACAGACAGACACACAGCCCCAACAGACTGCAGTGGCTGATCACAGTAGCCAGGAATYACAGAATATTCTGAGTWGGAAGGGACCCACAGGAATGTCCAAATTGCACCCAAATAAGACTTTTCAAATATTAATAATTAAAATCATGACTAAGATCACAGAATCACAAACTGGCCTGGGTTTGATGCACACAAGTGTTCACCAGGAGCCAGAACAGAAAGTCTGAACAGTCACTTATTAAATCCTGAGGAATCATCCCCCTACCTAAAGAGAATATTTATAATATTACAAGGTGCAGAGAGAATGTGTTTGAGGAATTTGCAAAATTCAGAGGCACTTCACAGCACTGCAATGCCAATTTGAATTTTTAAACGTTTTGACTCATGCTGCCATKAATTTTCATGTGCAGAAAACACTCTAACAAACATAGTCAAAATACCCTGCAGACAAATGCAGGTAAGATTCAATTTCAAATAATTCACTTCTTATTTCCATGATGTGCATATCCCTGTGGAACACAGCAAAGATTTTCCACAGAGCACAAAGCCCAAAAGAGGCTTGTGAATGCAAAGCCAGTGAGTTACCTGGGTTATCCCTTTAAGACACTCCATAGCATGCAGGATTCTTTACTGGCATTTTTGTTTATGTACAGTGAGCTTTCACAGATTTTATTTATAAACTCTTGTTTGGAATTTTCAATTATTTTATTCCCCAGCGCTTCTCCTTTTATGGCCATCTGTTTCTTCCCATATTTTGCCCCAAGGCACATCAGCTGTCTCCACAGCTGAATGAAATCCCCATCCCTGGTTCAAAGAAAAACTTTTTATTTCTTGTTTATTTGTTTAACTAGAAAGAAGCCACCCATCAAAAGGAGAAGCCTTTACCTAAGAGCTGGGTCTCGGGATGCTGCACACATTCTCCCCACAAAAATCTGCATGCTCTGACTTTGAAATGCAAGAAAATAACACATTATTGAGTGTGGTGGGAGACTGAACTGTTGTTACGATTGTTAGGGCTGCTCCTGAATGTTTTATAATAGAAAGAGGTAATTAGTGGAAATTTTCTCTTCAGTTCATGATTCTAAATGGAGCATTTCTTACAGGTGCTGTGTAGTAACTGAGTTGTGAACAGCCACGTGCAGAATGAAAAATATGATCTGAATCAGTGCAAATAATAAAAAAAAAAAACTGGTGCCTGGCTTGGCATAATGCAAGAAAATGATGTTTAACTGAAAAAAATCTAAATGGGCATTGCTGTCATTGACTCAGGAGAGAAAGTGAGACGCAGGAAGGGAGAGGAGATGAGGAGAAGCAGGAAGTTAACAAAGAGWTATATTTAGGCTTTTTATCTAAAATTTTCCAGCAAACGTGTTACAGCCAAGAGTCCYGAGATGAGTTAGAAGCAGCCAAAGCTGCCTGGAACAGGGTAAGCACCCAGCTCTGGACAGCAGAACAGTTCCCATAAAATCCTGCAGCCCGACCCAGCAAACCAAACATCTCAGAGCTCACACCCCTCACCCAGGCCGGGCCACCCAAGCCTCACCCAGCACCCAAACCCTGCCTGGAGGGCACTGGGGAGGGACTGGCACTGGGAAATGGGGCAGGAAACTCACCTGGGGCGAACAGATCACAGCCCAGACAGAATCCAGCAGCAGCCCTGACAGGAGAAAGGGAAATGGGGATGGCTCACTGAGGATGGAGCTGAGCAGGAGCTGGGCTGTGCTCAAACAGTCTGAGGGCAAATGGTGGAGCTCCAGCCACCCCAAATCCTGCAGCTTTTCCTTG
>NW_026624268.1:18355-65116 GCF_030028575.1 Malurus melanocephalus
CTCCTCTGCCACCCTTGCCATGTCATTCCATAGCCTGTCACTGTTAATTGTTGCAATTAATTGTTCCACGTCACCAACTGGAGATGGAAAAGCAGAGTTAAAAAGATGGAGAAGCAGATTTAAAAAGATGGARAAAGATCAGGGCAGTTGGATGACTGCAGGAGTTCTCCTGGTGAGTGTGAGCTGGTACATCCTGAGTGCTCAACAGCWCATCTGAGACAGACAAAGACCCCTAAAACCAGGCTGAGCCCAGCCTGACAGTGCCTGACAGCCCAGAGGGCTCACCCACCCATCTGCCACCTCCCTCCAGCTCCTGAGCTCTGCCTGTCAAGCCATCACACCCATCCTTCTGTTCAGGAGATAAAAATCACACTGTGTCGTCTGGGGACAGAGATCTCAATTCCGCTCCCTTTGAAGTCAGTCGGGATTTTGGCATTTATCGAAATGACGAAGGACCGGCTCCCAAAGTGTTTGTTCAGCACGTCTGGAAGGATGCCAGCCTTAATAAAATCAATTGAAACACATTTTCAAGGCATGGCCAACCCAAACATTTGTTTGCAGACTCCCAGACTCTTCCCCTTTGCAGCTGCAATGCCCAGGGTCGCTGCCTGGCAGAGGTGCCACAAACCCTCCCCACATTTCGAGACAACGCTCCTGCTGCTGCAGGCATTCCAACAGAAGCTTGTAAAGACTTAGCAGGACCGAAACACTGCTCAGYTTTCTCATCTTCACTAATGGAATAATGCCTTTGATAAATCTGGCACAGCAGCATCTTCATCCTGCCACTGGGAGAAGTTCATGAACTTACTGAGGTTTTCCCCTTGAGATAGAATCCTTCTTGAGAGAAGCTGTGATATTTCTTTTTCAAAAATTAATTCTATTGCTTCCATGAAAAAAAAGAAGCCAAAAAAAATCCCAAAAACCTGAGGGTATTATTACCACTGCTTTCTGAAAGTACTAAGTAATACTTAGGGTGGAAAATAAGACTTTTTTTCCGCAGTGGCTTGTTACTACCATGTCCTTATATTTTCAGTACACAACATACTAGAAAAATTTCTTCCTTAGAAAGAAATGTTGTGTTCTAACTGTAAACATCAACTGATGAGTTTTTGAAACTGAATTTTTTATCTGTTTCTCAACACACCTTAATATTTATTTGTTTTGAAGCACATGAGTTCCCTTGCCCATGATATTTATGGAAAGCATGGTTTATGATTATGGAGATCACAAYGAACCTTGGAAAATCTGCAGCTCCCAAGTTCACCGAAATTGCTGCCATTCAGACATGATCCTCCCTTTATTTTATCTCAAAAATCCCACAAGCTGAGGCAGTTTTCAAATGAAGGAGGGCTTGAACTTTATTGAATTGTGAAATTCAACAGCAGAACTTCCTCTGGCTCTCCAATAAAATTATCAATGTGTTCCAGACTGGTTTTGTGAGTTTGCTCCTAAGTGTGGTTTCAGCACAGTCTGGGCTTGTCCAGCTCRGTTTTAAGCTACTTTTGCCCATGGACAGAAAGCAGTAAAACATGGTCTGAGCCCAAAAATGATGTGGTGAGTTCTTCATGGAGAGCTCTGGGCACTGGGCACTCCTGCCATGCTCAAACCAACCTCCTCTGATGCACTATTTATTTCATTAATGAGTAAAATGCAAGAATTCTAAAAATCATTGGTCTGTTCCTAGCAGCAGAAACCACCAGAACTGTGAGCAGAAATTACTTCTCCAAAAAAGCAGCCAGAGATGGGAACAACACTGTACAGTAGGACTTCTTTCTTTTTTAATTTTTTTTTAAATTTTGAACAGCAATTATTTTCCAAAACTGCTCATCCTGACGAAACAGAAACAGCAGCTTTGCTACAGGGCAAGACAGAAGATCTGTTAAACCAGCTCTAATAATTACAAAGATGAGGTTTAGCAAAAAAACAGAGCTTTTTAGGGGATTTTGCATGTATGAACACAGCCCATAATTTCAGACTAGGATATTCATGACCAGTTGATGGGGACAATAATATCTGTCCTTAAAAAAACCCACATTAGAATGTGTCTGAATGTTCAGCCATCCACAAAATCAGCTCCTTTCCACTCTAGAAAAAAACATTTTCCCTCCAAGCCAGTGACTCCAAATCCATGAATTGAAAAATTTTCAAATGATTTTTTGGAAAGTGTTATTAAAAATTTAACTGAGCAATATAACCAAGGTGAACTCTTATTTCTGCTCCCTCAAAAGCACAGCTGAACACTTGAGCTCAATGGGAGATCCTTTAAAATCTGTGCTTGGCAGAACACAAGAATTGAGGACAGGGACAGATCCACGCATGGATCCACGTTCTTCCTCAGAAATTATTGTAGTTTTGCTTAGGATGATAGAAAGAATTCAGTTAAGGACACCTGGAGGTCATTTACTGTGTGGGAAACAACCCATTTAAACCTGCTCCTTCTGGGATAACATCACTGCCTTCCCCTTTTTCCTTCTCCACCTCTGACAGCTTGGCCTGCTTAAAAAGACAGAAATGTTCCAAGTGCAGTGCCCTTATGGTGGGAATATTAAAAGAAAATTAGAGATAAGCGTGGAAATGTGGAATAAAATATTTCTAAACCAACCCCACTCCTCAGAATCCTCAGGAAAGTTCCCTCAGAAAGAATACCCCTCTGCTCACATTGGCAATTTAAAACCAAATTCTCAACATTCACCGCTCCTGTGAACAGAAAACAAGACTTTGCTTTATAAAATCACAAATGTTCATGACTGAACAGCAGCAGAATGATTTTTGATCAGCCTCACACAAGTGAAACCTGTCCTTGAAATGCCCCTTTTCTTTAAGTTTAACCTCCATCAGAAATCAAGTTTCAATGCCTGTTCAAGGACATGACTTTGAACAATATCAGAACAAACCCTGCAGTAAATGAAACAATGGACAGGTATAATCTTACTTTTCTAGGAGGAAAAATTCACCCAAAATAAACAGTGAAGAGGTTGTTTTATTTAGTTAAGACTAACAAGTCCAAACACGCTAAAGACACCTCTCAATTTAGGATTATTTTTCTCCTGGCAGAAAAAAAAGAAAATTTTATAGTCAAATGACATTTGATTTTTTTTTTGGCTTTAGATATTATAATATCCCACACTTTTCATTATGGAAATCCCTGGAAAAAAAACTTGGACACAATGACGAGCAACTCCCTGATTGCTATTTACCTTTCTCTTTAAGACAACTAAAACAAAGACAGCATGACAGCACAAATACTTCCAAAATCCAGCGCTGCCTGAGCTTTTTCTAAAAAGGTTTTTTCTCTTAATTTTCAAACCACCCCATACAATAAAAGCTCGAGTTTCCAGGTGCAAATATATTCTGATGTGCTCGATTTTGGCCAGCACCTGACATGACCCAGAGCCAGAGAAGTKTCTGTAGGAAATAAAAACAAGGAAGAATTCCATCTCCATCCCACACTGCCGAGCTCCAGTCTGCATTCCCAAACAACTCAAAACCCAAATCCAAGCAGAACACGGCTCAGGTGCTGGGGATGAGGACAGGGRAGGAGGAGGAKGATGAGGAGRGAAGGATCTGCTCCACATTTGCTCCTCAGGGATCACCAGATGCACAAAGTTTTCATGGCTGAATCGCGATCCTTGTGCTGAGTTTATTGAATCCCAGCCGCGTGTCCTTGCTGCACTGATTTTGTTCAATTGTTTTTCTGGAAATGAGGACGAGCAGGGGCTGCTGGTGTATGGAGGGGCTGGAAGGGAAGGGAAGCAAAGCCAAACCCCTCCTCCTCTGCCCTCCCTCAAATCTTTGCCCAATAACCCCATCAGAGCTCAGAAAACACMGAGTCCCTGCGCAGGGGCAGCACAGGACGAGCTGCTGCTCTCAGGTTTGGGGTATTCACCCCAAATTCCTGCAGGCTCACAGTGCCCTGTTCAAACCCTAAGAGGAGACTCTGCAGATGTGAAACTCCACCAGCTGAACTGAAGAATTACAACCAAAGCTCCTTTCCAAGAACAGCAGCAGAAATGTCATGGGCAGCTCAGGAGCTGAGTGCACACCAGAGGCACCATCCAAATCTGCACTCAGTGTCACTGATATCCCACAAAAACATCAAAATACCTGAGGATGAGTCTCTTAGCCCACTGGAATTTTAATATATTTGAYTGTTAAATAGAGGAAAATAGATCTCAGCCACTTCCAGCAGAGTTTTTGTATTTTGGTTTTTGAAACGCTTTCCTTAGCAACAAGGAAGATAAACAGCAAAGTGAATTTGTCACCTTCATCTTCACTGCTAAAGTGTCTTCTTTTCTGTCCTGGGCAGCAAAYTGTGACAGAATTCCCTAAGGATCAGCATTTACCAGTGAACTGGAGCAGAAGGGACARTATTGGGCTCCCAGCTGCTGAAGGTACCACTTTTCTGGATTTCTTCCTCCTTGGAGAGGGGAATGTGAAAATGCTGTAAAACCAGTGACACTTGAACCATGATAACTGAGCTAAAGTGCAAGAGAATGCASTGAGGAATTCCATTTTGTAACACCTGCACTCTTCCTTACCAAGCTTGAATTTCATTTCCCAAGAGAAGTGATGGAGGAAGCTGGGAAAAGTCTGCTACACAAGCAGCTCTCAAGACTTCATTAATTCCTGTCAAAATTCCATGACGTTAATTAGGAACTCATTAATAACCTGAAGATACTGACTGGCATTGAGCAACCTCAAGGAGCCCATGATGCCTGTGTGTGGAAATTCTGATAGATATTGAGAAATAGCCCCAGAGGCTTCACTTCTCAAATGAATCCCTCAAAATGACATAATTGTATTGTGAGCATCACACAAACAGTGCAGATGTTATCTCCCCTAATTCCCTTGGACAGGACAAATCAGGCAGAGCTGTGTTTGGTAAAGTCATCTGTAAATATGGGAATTGTTTGGAATAATTAGAGAGAAAGAGCCCTTGGAATGGGACAGGGGCTGCAAAGGAGCTGCACCTCATGGCATCAAAGAGAAATGCCACTAAATAGCTTAAAATTCGAATTTCAGCATTTGATTGTTTGTATAGACACCTGAATGAAACACAAGAACTGCAGGAATAAATCAGCTTTAGAGTTATAATCAGAAAAAGGTCTTAAACCCTGCCTTTGTTATCAATGCACCACAACAGGAAAGCATGAATGAGAATTTCTGAGAGAGGCACAGCCCTCAGTGAATCTGACCCTGATTTTGGAAAGAAATCCCTTTCGTGGCAGAAGGTTTTGTGCAAAGACCCTCCAAAACCTCATAATATTTGCCGAGGAGTGACCTTAAAGTATTTGATCCTGCATGTTCCTGTAAAAACGTTATTTGCTAAAATTACAGCTTCACTGATACATTTTAGACCAAAAAGGAACCAAAATTCCATTTAATTCACTGAATTTTCATTGTGCTGTTGTCAGGCTGTGACTGCCCATGTCAAATCAAGCACAGCTGCACTTCCAACTGAGCACAGCAAACACAGAAATTTGCTGAAATCCATGGTAACAGTTTTGGAAAAAACACCTTTTACTGGACTGGAGAAATAAATGGTAAAAGAACACGTGCCCGGCTCAGAATATGCAGTTGCAACACCATTGGTTTTCTACTTTGGAACTAAAACTACCACACAGCGAATAAAAATCAACATTTGGTTTGGTTTGGCAAACTTTTTCAAAAATATTTTAAACTAGAWGTTTTCTAACTTTCTGCTTTCTAACTTTCCCTTCCCCCCTGAAATTATGATGTTATCTGGTAGGATTAGGTATCTAAATCATCTTGAGTTAATTAATCTTAGTTATTCTGTGAAAGCAGACAAGTGATTAAAAAATCATTCAGTGTATCTTTTGTAATAATAAAAATATATAGAGAGGTGTCTTCTATAATAATAATAATAATAATAATAATAATAATAATAATAATAATAATAATAATAATAATAATAATAACAACAACAATAATAATAGCAACAATAATGATGATAATAATAAATAATAATAAAAAAGTCCAGCTGAGCCAATCCTAAAACAAATCCCCTCAGATATCTCTAAACACTCCTGATTCTATTCAGTTTGCATTCAATACCACAGGAAAATATTTGTGAATTTTCAGATGCTTTCAAATCCTGAAAGAGGTTCAAAATCTTAAAATAATCCTAAAAAATTCAAAATCCACCGCAGATTGTGCATTTTAAATGAGAGGGATGTCTCTCAGTCCTGCCAGGACACTGGGACAGAGGAGAGGAGGGCTTGGCTAAATCCCAAAGCAATTCCCACACTGCCTAATTCCCAAAGGAATTCTCACATTCTCTAATTCCCAAAGGAATTCCCACATTCTGTAATTCCCAAAGGCATTCCCAAAGGAATTCCCACATTCTCTAAATCTCAAAGGAATTACCAAATTATCCAATTCCCAAAGGAATTCACACTTTCTCTAATTCCCACATTCTGTAATTCTCAAAGTAATTCCCACATTCTCTAATTCCCAAAAAAATTCCCAAAGGAATTCCCACATTCTCTAAATCACAAAGGATTTCCCACATTCTCTAATTCCCAAAGGAATTCCCACCTTCTCTAATTCCCAAAGGAATTCTCACATTCTCTAATTCCCACTTTTCCAAGAAAAACCCAGGCAAGGGAAAAGACTTCATTACCACCAACCCTTTTTTCTTAAAAGTTACATAATTACCGTGCAATCTCTTRTAAGATCTTATTTATTTCAGCTTTAATTATTCACTTCAATGAAAGGATTATTTCATAAAATACATCTTTTTACTTTAAAACCCCCCAAATATACAAATCTCTTTTTCTTCACTGCAGGTATTTTGTTTACCACTTGCCAAAATGTTATTTYACATTTGTGAAAAGAAAACTGGACTGGATACGTGTGGAATAAACTGTTGGCACAGGCAKTGCAAGGCCTTGCCATGGAGAAGATGAGATTCACAGCAAAAGCCTTCTAGTTTTTCCAAAATCAACAAGCCTTTAAAAAAAGGCATCATAAAAAGGAAAAGAAGGGATTTTTCAGGTAACTCTGAATTTCCACGTTGTTAAAATTCTCCTCAGAAGACTGGCACATCTCAATTGTGTGTCCAGGAGAACATCAGGGCTCCCAGGGTGAGGAAAGAGAATTATTAAGCCCTGCTTTAAATTTATTTATTTATTTATTTATTTATTTATTTATTCAAATCTGTGCTCCTCACTTATTCAGCAAGACTGAAAACTCTTGATGATATTATCAACAATGATTAGAGTTGTTTTTGTTGATAAAACCCTGATTAGAATTGTGGGACAGAGTCCTTCAGTTCTGCAGGTTTCCTTCATTTTTCCACCATCTCTCTCAATCCACAACCTACATTATATCCCCTATTTCATCCCTTATTTCAGTTTTAATTACTAATTTGAGACCCCAATTCAAGATCAGCTTGAGAGATGTTAAAAAGCCCTTTAATTCTGCAGGTTTCTTTCATTTTCCACCATCTCTCTCAATCCAAGACCTACATGATGATATCCCCTATTTCACCCCTTATTTCAGTTTTAATTACTAATTTGAGAGCTCCAATTTGAGATCAATTTGAGAGAATTTCAAAAGTCCTTCAGTTCTGCAGGTTTTCTTCATTTTTGCACCATCTCTCTCAATCCACAACCTACATTATGCCTTATTTCAGCCCTTATTTCAGTTTTAGTTACTAATTTGAGAGCTCCAGTTTGTGCCCTCCTGTGTGCACAATTCCTGCAGACACTTCATTTCAAGACAGGAATTTGTTGCCCATTCATTGTTTGCATCTCTCGAGTTCTCAGCTGGGACACAAAATTGTTCTCAGCCAAACAGACACTTGTAAAATTTGAAGTGAAATTATTTCATTGAGCGGCTTCATCTCAGAAATGTGCCCAGACTGAGCTCTCAGAAAAGTTTCTCAGGTGCTGATTTTCTATAAGGCATCTCAGAGATGGAGTTTTAGGACACAGGGCAGACCCAGGGGGGAAAATTATTACAGAGCTGYTATRTAACTTCAACATTTTAAAGAAATCTTTTCTAATATTTATTAAATGGTCATGGATGTGCTTTAGGTTATCCATAACACACTGCTAAAATCAGATGAAATGACACCATCAGCTATGGAACACTTGTCTGTAACAGTTCAGCTGTGCAGTTCACACAAACCGAGATTTCCTTCAGCCAAAATGTGAAAGTAAATGGCACAAACACCTAGGAAAACTTACTTTTCAAATAATTTTAAAGCTGGCAGTTTTCTCACCATTTTTCAAAACTTTACAGGTGAAAAAAACAATAAAAGTGAGATTGAGCTCCCCGAAAAAAACTCCACAAGAGCGGAATGAAAACTCGGGGAGAATTTGGGGATCCCCCACTGCTCCTTTTCTGCGAGAAAGGCACATTCCTTGCCAAACCCCAAACAGAACTAAAGGATGGGAGAAGATTTATGACAAATCAAATGCCCTTTTAGCCCTGTCACAAAGGGCAGATTTGGGCTGAAACCCSGTGATTATGATGATTATGCAGCAAGCCCCACTTCCAAAACGCTGTCAGATCACAGAGCCCTTCCACGCCTTATTAACAGAAATTGTTGCCTTTCAACTCTGTTTTCTCCTCTCAGAAGATCCACGCAGGTACAAACATGCTCCCTTTTAATTACAGAACTGAAACCCATTCCCAGCCCCAGCAAATTATAATCAARTGCCCGTTGTGCACAGCAATCATTTAATGGTCGACAAACCATCATAAAGAAAGCTTTAATGAAGAAAGCTGGAAGCCTGCCCGGATTTTATGGCAGCACACTCTGAAAGAAAGAGTTACAATCTGTATTTAAGTTTAAGGGAGCCTTTTCATCCAGATGGCCAGAGTTAAACAAGGCAGYGCAGGGAAATTTTGGATCAAAAGCTGGTGCAACATGAAAGTCCCAAAATTCCCCCAGTCGACCACGGCTAATTATTTCAAACAGRGGCTGCACGTTCGTTTTGTGTTGGGATGAACTCAGAGGGAAACACMATGTGAATGTGGTGCTTTTTCTGATAATTCACTTACCCAACAGCTTTTCTACCCCAAAACAAAGCAGCAAGAACTCTCTTGGCAGGCAAAGTGTTTGGAGAGTTAAATAAGAAAATTCTCAAGAGGTTTGAGGAATCAATGACAAATTATTTCAGATTTTTGTGCATGGAGCTTTGACATCCCACTGAGTATTTTATAATTTGAATTATCACCTGGAATTTGATAACCTGAGTTTCAGGGTTGTGTTATGAACAGCTGACACCCGAGTTTCACCCACTGTGCTCCCCTCTCCCCAAATTCCCTGGGAAGTGCTGACACCCTGCTCTGTACCGTGGCTGTTCCTGAGTCATCTCCCACTCAGCAGAGGATGGGAGAGTTCCCAGAAACTTTTGGGGTTTGTCCTGGGATGTGTGGGAACAGGCCCGTGGCTGCTGGCAGCATCCACCCACCCCRTCAGCATCATCCCAAATCCCTCCCATCATTCTTTAGGGAGCAAAAAGCACAAATACCAATTTTTAGTAGGGCAGTAAATAATAATATTTATARTATTATAAAAAAGCAGCAAGAGACRCTGCTTTTCAATGACCCTYGCTGCTTCTGGGAGTTTTGTGGAAACCCCAGTGGGGAGARGACAYAAAGAAGTGGATTTATCAGCTCCTCTACAATAAAAATATTTCTGTTTTGCAGAGAGTTTTCATGTTGATGAATAAATGCTGATGAATAAATTCATTGATTTATTAGAAATCCTAGAGTGCTGCCAAGATTGAACTTCCACAAACTCAGCTCCATTTCACCTTCTGAAAACACCACCAAGACCCATTTTGGACAACTACTTTTGCTCTGATCTTTACATCCATTTCCTTGAACTTTGTGCTGAACTGGTTCATAAATCACTGTCCCAGCCAGAAACACTGATTCAGACAGGAAAATAAGGAACCCTTGTGAATGTGTCACAGAGWGAGAGGGCAAATCCCAGCGAAGGATTCTGAGTTTTATGTGGTGGTTTTTTCTGTCAGAAATTGCAACATTTCCACCCCGTGAATTAAAGGATTTGCTGAGAACATCAGTGACACACACAGAGCTTTGACACAGAGGGAATGAAGAGCCAAACACCTGAAACCCCAGACAACAGGTTCATCCTCACCAAAATATTATCATTTTCCCTGTCAGCTCTATCAGGGTGAACAAAACATCAATAAAATCACAAAGAAATCAGAAAAAAATCCTGCAGCAACTGAGAGTGAGATGAACCAAAACCGTGACGGCAGCAGCTCCGGGATGATTTGGAGATGGGGCAGAAGAATAAATCCTGTCCAAAATCAACAACCAGAGCTCCCACGGGCACATAGGGATGAGGAAAAACCCAGGGATGCTCAGCCTCCCTTCACTCCAATTTTTCTCTTGTGCTGCTCATGAGCCAGGAAAATAAAATTTGTCACCCACAGGAGTCTACACAGAGGAAAAGCCAAACCCAAGGTGGATGTGGCTATGATCAGCTATGGCAAAAGCAGCCCTGGAATAAAGAAAATTAATTTGMTTKATTTCAGAWTTTTATTTATTTMTTTAGCCCGGAGAAATATAAARCTAAAGAAAATCACACRAATTTATTAATGAGAGATGTGRGAGGAAAATCTGATTGAGGAAAAGAGATGAAAATTGGCAAAGCAAAAAGAAGCCAAAAGGCTGAACTATTCCAGCTCTTCTCCCAAGGCCCATGGAAATCCATGGATTATCAGGGGATATTCCATGCCCTGTGCCTGCACTTGTCTATGTTTTTTACTTCGTAAAAAATCCAACATATCACAAAAGAATTGGAGGAATGCGAGCCTCAAATAGCAAAAATCTGTTTGCCTTGGTGAACAGAAAAACTCTAAAAAAATGATTACTATTAAATACAAAAAAAGGAAACCAAAAGCCATAAAAAACCCCTAAAAATACTTTAAAAAACAAAAACCCCCCAAACTTTACCCATTCTATATTGTATGCAAATAAAAACGAATTGTTAATTGTTGAAATTCTTATAAAATACAAAGCTTCTTTACAATGAACAACTTGGCATGCAAAAAAACCCCAAAACAAAATCCATATGTCAGTCACCAGCATGCACTCAGGATCTGGAGCAGCACTGGCTCAAATCTCTGCTCTGTGCTGGACAAGGGAATTCTTAGGATAACCAAGTTAAAAATTACAGCTGCCATGCTGAAATAAACATTGGGAACAAAGAATTATAAAATAGTCATTAAAATGCCCCCTCAAATCCACGCATTGTTTATTTGTGCAATGCCTGTAATTGTTTTTTAAGGGAGTCATAAAAATTCCTCACTCGCCAGGAGTCCATTCATGAATTTCCAGAAAATCCCATTTTTTATACAGCTCAAGAGAAATATTTTTGGATACAAACTTTAAAAAAAACAAAAAGTTTTAAAATTAATAACTTTACTCCTTAAAATGAACAAAGACTTGCCTGCAATGTAAACAATGAAAATCAAATTTAAAAAAGGGAAGACCACAAGSCTTGTAACCTAAACACAATAGCCATTGTCTGGACTTCCCTATTTCCATGAAGCACATCTGATTTCCATTTGGGATCAGAACATCCTGCTACAATTACTAATACTCYGGGATAAAACTGAATTTCAAATTTCCAGATGAGCGACTTCAGCTGTGATCGTTCCGTGAGCGAGAATTCCCATTTTAACCCTGGAAAAACGATTCAAATCCAACACCCAATCCTTGCTGTGGCAAGTTCTGATGATCTCACAGGGAACAGTAGTTCCTCAACTGAAAAAAACATCACCAAATAAAAATCAGCTCCACCAGCAGCTTTTGTCCCTGCTCAGCCAGGGAAAGCTTGGCTCGTGGCCTGACGTGTTTGTAATTCCAAGAACTCCCAGGATTTTTCTGTGAATTTTTCTATTCAATTGCCAGAGATAAAAACTCGATTTTAAACRTGCTGGAGTCAGTGGTGGGAACAGGAATGAGAAACTTCTGTTATTTCATTTCCTCGGCTCCTCTGCTCAGGAAAAAGCTGAGTTGGACAAAAAATGGGACAAAATCCAGCTCCTTCTCCTTTTTGTTTGTGTGAGAATGAATTTGGGAATTTTCAGTGATGTCAGCATGCTCTGGTGATAAATATTTTATTTTTAGGATATATATTTTTATTTAGGATTATATATTTTATTTATTTAGGATTATATATTTTTATGAAATATCATATAATATATTTAATATTATATACAGTATAATATACAATAATATAATCTATTATACAATATTTTCTATATAATTTCTATATAATTTTACTGTGTGATATTTTATGATATATACATATTATTTATATTTTTATTTTATTATAGACTATTTTTATTTGTGATAAAAATGCCCAAAACCCGAGAGCCCCACAGCATTTTTAAGGCAAAAAGCTCCACAATTGCAATATTCAGCCCAGCTTTTCATGGAATTGGGGTGAAWTCACAGCAAAACCTCCAGGTGTAAGCAGAGGCCAAAATCTGACAGAAAAATAGGCCCAGAAGCAGATGGAGTCACTCATGTCTGAATGAAGGCACACATTTATTTCTGACAATATATTTTTGACAAAGTATTTTTTTAAAGTATTTTTAAATATGTAAAAATWTTTTAAARTATTTTTTAAAAATACAGTATTTTTTTAAAATGCRTGTGAACCCATCCTGAAACTCCCAAGAAATTACATCAGTCTTGGGCGTGAAGGAGACAGAGAACAAAGAACATCAAAAAAAGCTTTTTTTATAATAAATGTCAGGGTTTAAGGTGTAACTTTTGATGTTTAATTGTCAAATRTGGAGGGAACAGGCCTTGGCAGGAGCTGTGGATTGGAATAATTCCCCAGGGGTGAGGGAGGCTGCTCTCAGGGGCCATGGGCTGAAGGAATATTCCCCAAAAATTGCTGTTAAATGACACCTGATCCTCAACAGGCAGGAAAAACAGGGAATTTCTTATTGCTCAGAGGGGTGCAGGTTGGAAGGGGCGTGTTTGTACAGGAGGGGTGGAAAATCAACACTAAATTGGATTTATTGGGAGAAGAGGGCAAATGCTGGGCAAGGCAATGCTGCTGGAGGCCAGAAAATCATTAAAGGAATAAATGGAATAAAACACAGGACCTCATTGTCATCTTCAGTCCAGTTTTTGTAAAGAACAAATTTGAATTTTTATATACAAAAAAACCACCCCAAAAATCAAACCAAAACAAAAAAACAAAGCCAAAAACCCAAACAAAAAACCAAAAGAAAACACATCCAATTAACAGCACCGTGGTGTTACTGATGCAATTCATTTGTTTAAAATGAAATTGTTTGCAAGCATAAACAGAATAAATGCTGCACTGCTCGCCCAGACTATTGTGAAAGAACAAAAAGACTGAAGAAAAATTCTGATTTTTTTTAACATGACAATAAAAGTGCAAGAAAGGACCATTAATGAAGAGCATTTGTTGTAACATTCTGCTAGGAAACCCAGTCCCTTATTGAAAAGTAAATAGTTTAGAAGCAGTCCTGTATCAATTTACAATGAACTATTTAATAGCACTTCAGCATTGCTGACGTAATTCATTCATCTAGTAGTTGTTTAAAATAAAAACATTGCTTAAAATTATATTTTAAAATAAAAAATTCTAAAAAATTAAAAATAGTTTAAACAAGAATTAGTGATTTAAAAGTATTTGCAAGCATAAATACAATAAATGTTGCATTACTCAGATTATGGGGAAAGAACAAAAAGACTGCAAAAAATTGTATTTTTTTTTAACTTAATGCTCAGGAAAAGTGCAAGAAAGGACCATTAATGAACATTCTTTATAACATTCTGATAGGAAACCAAGTCCACTATTGCAAAGTTTAGAATCATTCCTGCATCAACTTCCAACTACTGTTAGAACAAAAGAATTCCAAAATAATAGGAATCTACAACTGTTTATTGTGAGAGTTCACCATTAAATAACTCAAAATAAGTTTGCAAATCTGGAGGATGAACAGATGAACGTTTTTATTTCAASCCATGCAGACGAAGCCCACTTAAAATAAAACAGAGGATGCAAAGTGGGCATTCAAAGTCAATGCAAGCAGGTGTGAATAAAAAAAAGAGAAATTCTGGATCACAGAGATGAGAAGTGTTGGGATGCAGGGAAATGCAAAAGAAGCAATAGATGGGATTGCAGTGAGTGAATGAGGCAGGAGAATTTCATCATTGAACACACAGCAATGACACATCTTGGAAAATTAAAAAAAAAAAACTGAGAAAATGTTAAAAATAATGTGAATGGAAGGTTTAAACCCAACTCTGTTGGAAGGGGCTGGAGGATTTTACAATAAAGTGGAAAAGCACAATAGGAGGATGGGAGGCTTTGAATGAATACTTAACAGCAAACATTTGGGGTCATGGATAAAACAGCTCCAGCAACAACCCAAACTGGGCAGGCAAAAGGGAAAGCAGGAAAAAATGTAAGAGAAAAAAGAATGGCAGAGGTGAGCACAGCACCAACATCTGGGACTGAGTCATTGTAAGCACAATGAGAGAGCAGGAGATGCCTTCACCCAGCTCTAAAAACACCTTCAGCTGGGACACAGTGAGAGAAATGGGCTGGGAGCCTGCTGGAGGAGGATCCAGCTCCTGGGCTTTGGGGATTAACMGATTTCCCCTAATTGCCACTGAGGGATAATCTGGGAAAGAGATTACTTCTGTTCCTCCCTTCTGTATTCCGTCTCTTGGACATCGAGAACAAAAGGCTTTTGCATTTTAAGGTTTTGATTCTGTGATATGGAATAAGAAATCCTAAATGAATATATTCCAGTGCCATTTGGAATGTGGGTTTTGCAGCCCAGCACTTCCAACCAGGACCCCRTTTCCACAGATTCTGTTTTGCCCCCCAAATTGTCAGAACACCGATTCCAACATCAGCCTGGGCAGAGTTGATTTGTACCCATAAAGAAGATAAATAAATATTTRTTCTTCAATTTAGAAATGCCTTAATGAAAACAACATTCTTCCATTTCACAAGYGAGCTTAAATCCTGATCCTGCTCTGTGCTTCCCCACCCCATTTCCTGGGAGCAGGAGTGCCCTGGTGAGTCCCACATGGATCACACCATGTGTGGGAGGCTCCTAAAAATCCCCATTTGGGCTGCACGGGAACCACCCTTGGCTCCTCRTTCTGCAAACCCCATAACCCCAGCACTGACATGCTCATGGACATGGTTCTCAGCCATAAGCTCTTTTCTTCTGCTTTTCAACAGGAAGAAAAATCTCACCAGAATGAGGGATTGCAGCCTCCATTTTAGAGGTGGGAACAACATTCTCCCTTGAATGAAAAGGACGCAATGATCAAAACATTTCTTCTTCAATTTAGAAATTCCTCAATGAAAACAGGAACCACCTTTGGCTCCTTATTCTGCAAATCCCACAACCTCAACCCTGACATGTTCATGGACATGGTTCTCTCAGCCATAAGCTCTTTTCCTTTGATTTAAACAGAAAGAAAAATCCCCCCCAGAATGAGGGACTGCAGCCATCGTTTTAGAGCTGGGAACATCATTCTCCTTTGAATGAAAAGGACGCAATGATCAAAATAATTATTTTTCATTTTAGAAATACCTCAATGAAAACAGGAACCACAGGAACCACCCTTGGCTCCTTGTTCTGCAAATCCCACAATCCCAACCCTGACACGTTCATGGACATGGTTTTGTCAGCCATAAGATCTTCTGCTTGTAAACAAAAAGAAAAATCCCAGCAGAATGAGGGACTGCAGCCTCCATTTTAGAGCTGGGAACATCATTCTCTTTTGAATGAAAAGGATGCAATGATCAAAACATTTCTGCTTCAATTTAGAAATTCCTCAATGAAAACAGGAACCACCCTCGACTCCTCATTGTGCAAACCCCACAACCTCAACCCTGACATGTTCATGGACGTGGTTCTGTCAGCCATTAGTTCTTCTCCTTTGATTTAAACAGAAAGAAAAAAAAACCCAGAATGAGGGATTGCAGCCTTCATTTTAGAGATGGGAACATCATTCTTCTTTGAATGAAAAGGACTCAATGATCAAAAATTTATTCTYCAATTTAGAAATTCCTTAATGAAAACAGGAACAACAGGAATGAACCTTGGCTCCTCGTTCTGCAAATCCCACAATCCCAACCCTGACATGTTCATGGACATGGTTCTGTCAGCCATAAGCTCTTTTCTTTTGATTTAAACAGAAAGAAAAATCCCACCTGAATGAGAGACTGAGGCCTCCATGCTAGAGCTGGGAACATCATTCTCCTTTGAATGCAAAGAACACAAGGATCAAAATAATTATTCTCCAAATTAGAAATTCCTTAATGAAARCAGGAACCACAGGAACCACCCTTGGCTTCTCGTTCTGCAAATCCCACAATCCCAACYCTGASAYGTTCATGGACATGGTTCTGTCAGCCATAAGATGTTCTGCTTGTAAACAAAAAGAAAAATCCCAGCAGAATGAGGGATTGCAGCCTCCATTTTAGAGGTGGGAACATCATTCTCTTTTGAATGCAAAGGATGCAATGATCAAAACATTTCTGCTTTAATTTAGAAATTCCTCAATGAAAACAGGAACCACCCTTGACTCCTCATTGTGCAAACCCCACAACCTCAACCCTGACATGTTCATGGACATGGTTCTCTCAGCCATAAGYTCTTCTCCTTTGATTTAAACAGAAAGAAAAAAAACCCAGAATGAGGGATTGCAGCCTTCATTTTAGAGATGGGAACATCATTCTTCTTTGAATGAAAAGGACTCAATGATCAAAAATTTATTCTTCAATTTAGAAATTCCTTAATGAAAACAGGAACAACAGGAATGAACCTTGGCTCCTCGTTCTGCAAATCCCACAATCCCAACCCTGACATGTTCATGGACATGGTTCTGTCAGCCATAAGCTCTTTTCTTTTGATTTAAACAGAAAGAAAAATCCCACCTGAATGAGAGACTGAGGCCTCCATGCTAGAGCTGGGAACATCATTCTCCTTTGAATGCAAAGAACACAAGGATCAAAATAATTATTCTCCAAATTAGAAATTCCTTAATGAAAACAGGAACCACAGGAACCACCCTTGGCTYCTCGTTCTGCAAACCCCATAACCCCAGAGTGCTCCCAGAGTTCACACAGCTCCTGGAAATATTCTGGAACGGGTCCAGCTTGTCACCCCCACAACCTGCACYCTGCACCTGGATTCCTCCTGAACTCTCTGCTCTACCTTCCCTGGGAGTCCCTCCACAGCCCCAGGAGCGATATTTCAAAAGGCACAAAAGACAATGTGGATGAAAAATTACAGGGTTTGCTCTGCAGGGAAATGATTTATTGATGCTGAGAGCTTAATTTAGTAATCAGACACTATCTGAAGAGAAAAAAAAACCCCACTCAGTCATGGAATAGTCAGTTGAGGAACCTATTCCAGCTTTTGATGTAGCTTTGTCCCAAATTCAAAGTGAAAAAGACTGGGAAAGAACTTATCCAATTTASTGAAATCCAATCTCATACTGGATTTCACCCAGGTCTATACCTCAGAGGCAAAAGGGACTTAGTCATATTCTTACAAAACTAAATTCCTGAGTCACATTACAGAGAGAGAGTCAAAGGCAACTCCAGAGCAATTTCTGCCATTACATATTTTCTCTTGATAGCATTGCCTGTGAGAAATGAATGTTGTAAGACTATTTCGAAAGTTGAAAACCTTTCATCATTGATTACGGCTCATTTCTCATTCAGACTCACATTAATACCCCCATACYAATTCTGCAGCACGGTAGCAAGAGCAAGTGATGAGTGCTGAGCTCATTTTAAGAAAGCAATAAAAAAAATTGCAATTAATCATCTGTTAAAATTAATCATCATTTGAAACGTCTCTGCAGTGCTGCAGACTTCATGGAATGGGACGGAATGCAGCTGTCTAGAAAAGGTTTGTGGATGTCACATTTGGAGCTGGGTTAGTGAAGCAATGTCAGTGCTGCCAGTTGGATAGAGCTGAGACTGATGAAGTGATCCAATGGATGTGCTGTGCACTGAGCTCCTCATTCCCACAGAGAAGGGACCTTGCAGCAGCCCAGCACACCACGGAGCCGCTACACATTTCCCCTCTGATGGGGCTGCCCATGGCTGAGTTTTGCAGGAACACAATCTGATTTCAGTCCTTTGTCCTGAAGCTGCGATTCCCCATTCCCCTCACCTCRCTCAGACCCACCTGAYYGYTCCTGTCACTCRTCCTGCCCCTCCTGCTCCCATCCCTGCAGATCCCCAGAATGTTTCATCCCAGAGACCCAGACCATCCCCACCCCATCCCCACTGCTCCCCCACAAGCATGGGAATCACAAGTCATTTCAGAAATAGGATCTGATCACATCAACTCTGATGCACCTCACTGCACCCATTAAGCCTCATTTCTCTGTGCAAAAGCTGGATTTATTCCTTTCTGTACATTATCCAGCTATTTGGAGACCTAAAGAACGCTCCCATAAAATCCACCATTGCTCAGTGTCAGTTCAAAGCTGTCCAACCTGATGATTCATTCCATCAGCATTCACTGTGCTTCATTAATTAGAGATCGAAATGTTTTCAAGCAAATAATGAAGTTATATATAAMCCAAAGCAGCGGCACCAATAAATCCTTCAACCCTTTGGCAACTCCTTTAATCCAAAGTAATCGTGTTTCCTTGTAGAACAAGTCTTGTGATGTCTGTAATAGCATCTCGCTATAGTAACAGCAGCCTTGGTGCTACAGCTCCCTTGCATGCCTCAAGTATTAATCAGATCCCAGAKTTAAAGATGAAATTGGAGTGCTCTTGATCCTCATCCTGAAACAGATATGTTAATCAGAGATCAGAGCCCCCCTTCCTCCCAGATTGTAAAAGTTGTTCAGTGAAGATCATCCAACACTGCAGCTTGGTTGTTGCTGTACCCTGTTAGCTCACCCCTGCACATTAAATCACAATTGCAAACAGGCAGCCTGTTCTACAGACACTTCTCTCAGCTATAAGCTCTTTTCTTCTGCTTTTAAACAGAAGAGAGCAAAGAAAAATCCCCCCAGAATGAAGGATTGCAGCTTTTGTTTTAGAGCTGGGAATGTCATTCTCCTTTGAATGCAAAGGATGCAATGACCAAAATATTTATTCTTCAAATCAGAAATTCCTTAATGAAAACCCCATCCTTCTGTTCCATAAGTGAGCTTAAATCCTAGCAATTTTCCAAATACACTTCTTTCCAACATTACCCAGAAAACTCCTGTAGTATCCTCCACGTGCAAGGATTTCACTGAAGACCAACCTTGCTTGAATTTCACCTCACTTAGTAGAAAACTATGTGACCTTTACACCTCAAGTTAACTGAAATTACATTTAACAGTATTGCTCCCTTTTCTCAAATCTCCCTTAACCATCTCTAATTTCCACTGCAGAAAAAGAAAAGTCACAGCCAGCTCCTTGAACTTTATCAACGTGTTGGGCTATAATCAAGATTTTACTTTGTTGAGCAACCCAAATACAATCTGCAGGCATAAATCTATGAATTCAACACACATTAAATAATATGAAATTGCACATTAAATGCATTTAACTATTTGATTCAAACAGTAAAGTCTACATCCAAACCAGAAAGCAGAAGTATCAAATAAGCAGCCCCAGTCAATGCTGAACCTGTAATTCCAAGAAAGGCAGGGTTTGAGGTATTTCATTACCCACCTAAAAATGTGAGCTGGTGTTTTACAGTTTGGACTCGTTCCAAAGGCTGTCCCCAGTTAATCCAGGCCTCCCTTTGGGGAGCCCAGGGCAGGATGCTGCCCCTATCAATGCCCATATGGTGAATKTGTGCTGGGCAGGCTCGGGCAGCTGACAGAATCCAGGGGGAATTCTCTCTCAGGAACTCATGGAAATMAATGGAATATCAGGGTCAGCTCTTTCATTCTCCCTCTGAATGAACCTCAGTCATTTGCTTCCACATTTCCTACAGCGAACCAAACTCACACAAAGAATAAGCTGGCAATAACACCTTATTTTKCATTTGCATCTTCTTTGCCATCACCCTTTTTAAATCCAGCAAGAATTAAAGCCCAGCCTCAATTTCATGCCTGCCTGTCCCTGAAAACAAGCCAAAGGTTTGTTTATTAGATAAACAGGATTTATTAGATAAACTGGATTTATTAGAGATGAGATCTAATGGAGGAAGAGATTAAATTGGTCTTAGTGCTGGAGCTCCTCTTGCAGAAAGGTGAGCACAGCAAGCCCAGGTAGAGCAACCCCAGTGTTTTCACAGGCACCATGTGTGGCAAAGGCAGATGCAGAGATTAGCACACATAAATCACTCAGCCAGGCAGGAAAAAAGAGTCTCCACCACTGCCAGCAAAGACATCCAACACAAAATGCATGTTTCCACAAGGGCTGTTCAAAGAAAGAGCATTGGTGGGAAGAATGAGTCGTGGGCCAGCAAGCTTCACACACTGCAGCTACTCAGGCACAGGAGACAAAGGGAATTAGGGCTTAGATGATTATTTTTTTTAAAATAACCAAGAAATATTAATAAACCAGCTGCTGCACTGTCATACTTTTAAATGGCTTTGTTATGCCTTCATGTTCTGCTCCAGAGTAGATTTCTCTTTCTCTTTCTTGCTTGCATTTGGGTTTGCTGTTGTTGGCACACTGGCTCAGTAGACATTAGACAAATAAACTTTTCAACAACATAAAGACTTTTAAAACTGTGTCTKTTACCCCCTATCCCCTTGAGAAGCTGGAAAGCAATTTATTAATTCTTTACAGGTTTTCTTGTGCCTCCCTTCTCCCTTTCTGTGACTTTCTTTAGTTACCAAAAAATAAATAAGCCTCTTAGTAGTTATCTCCACCTAAATCACAGTTTGTATCTATTTCTTATCCATGTACATTTTGCATTTCTTGATTAACCTATTTGATTTCACACTTGGCTTGCAGGGGGATCAAATCCATTGTCTGGTGGACTTGAATCAGCATTTTACAATTACAAAAATGTATTTTGTGTATTATGAGAATTTAAACAGAACCCTTATTTCAAGATGACAAAGCTCTGATGTACTTGCAGACATGGAGTGTTTCTCCAAGTTTATTTCCACAACCTCACAGCTTGAAGTTCATTCTAACTAGACCAGTTTGATTATGTTTATATTATATTTATACATTATTCATATATTATCATAMTGTATTATATTTATTATGTTTACATCTCTGGTTTAACTGGAATACAGTCGCTTCACATCCCTTAGAGAGCCCTGTGCCATTACAGAKCCATTTTGCAATATTTTCAACAATCACACAGCTTCTGCACGTGCACCTTCCTACACAGAAATGGCAGCAAAACTGCTACAGACAGACTTTAAATCAGCTGGGAGCYGATCCTTATCATGTTTTAGCCATGAATTTCCTTCCTACCACGGCTTGCAGCTCAGCCTAACTTTTAAAAAGTTCTATTGTTAGATTTCCAGCTCTAGCATTTTGCCCTTACCAAAACCACTCCTATTTCTCCAGTAAAACCACATTTTTAAAGGTTGCTGTGCAACAATTAAATGACTAAAAATCATCACCACATCTGGAGAACAACAAAAAGTTTTCCTGTACAAGAAAAATAACAGCAAACTCAGTAACTCACAAGCAGCTTTTRCTTTGTGAGGGATCCCATTAAGAACAGCTTTGCTGTCCCAGACTCAGAACCAGAAAATGCAACAGCTCATCACTAATTTGAAGCACATTATTTAATACCTAGAGGGGGGTTTTTAAATGTTGAGAGACCAAGAAAACAGAAACTCATCCTGAAACTTTCTTTTTTTAATGTTATGCTCTCCAAACTTTAAAATGTCACATTTCTCTTGGTAATTTTTTTACTGAGTGAATAACAATGGAGACTTTTGGATGTCTCTTCATGAAGTCAGGCACAACTTCCATTCACAATTTACAAGACCTAAATTTCCTCTCAGTTTGACCTTCAATCAACTAAGAGCAGTGATTAAGAAAAAAATTATCCCTGGAGTGACAAGAGAGAACCAATTCTTATCTTGTCAGGCACCAAGTGGCTCAWCTTGGAATCAAATCTGGGTTTAACYACAGAATTGGTTGTTAATTTTTCKCRCTCCTAAGCTATCAGRTGGTTTCTCCAGGATTCCAGCCAATTCCATAAAAACAGCTATGCTGCATGGCAGATTTCAGCTGGAAGCCAAGTTACAATGTGATCAAAAAAAGGGCTGGAAAAAGGAAACTTCAGGAAAACCTGAACCACAGTAAGAGAAAGGAAACACGAGCACTTTGCAGAGATTTTCATTAAAGTGCWAACACCAGGAAAATATTCAGAATGAAACGGAGAAAACTCAGGCCAGTAAGAGATAGGTTAGGACTAATTGAAAGGGTATTCACATCTGCCTGATTTATAAATTAGTGCCAACCAAAATTCTGCCAAAAGTATTTGCAGTACAGCAGCAATAGGGATGCAAATCTTTAAACAATCACACTGGTAAAATTATTCCACAGTTCACAAAGGAAGAAACCCAGAGACATTGTGAAAAATCAGAATGAGAAGTAGTTTACACTTTTCAATAGGAGACTTCCACATAGGAATAAATCTTAAAACTGATGTTCTCTTATTAAAATTTGTGGTGCTTAATTTCCTGTGTGAATTAGCAGCTAGTGGCATTAAGGAGAGGCAGTGCCAAATGCACTGGGTTTTTCAGCAGCTCTTCCCATTGCAATCTGCTTCATTTATGACCATTACAGGGTTTTTCAGCAGCTCTTCCCATAGCAATCTGCCTCATTTATGACCATTTCCTAGTTCCACCTCTATTTACAGGAAAATCACTTCCAAAGCTGAGAAGCTGCTGCTGTTTGTGCAGGAGGGTTTTGTGGTGTGAATCAGATGCTGGCAGTAAYAAAGCACCAATGCACTTGGTGTGAGTGATGATTGACTGCAGGAGCTCCTTCTGACATGAAAATCCTCAGAAAAGTCTGGGAGGTGTTTCCAGAGGAAATCTGCATTGTCAGAAGGAGGCAAACAGGGTTCACAATGAAATGCTCTGGTGGACAGCATTTCCCAGGCTCTGAGAWGAGCAGAGCATGTTCATGCAGAAGCCAGGAACTCAATTTAACACCCCAGAATTCAGAATTGGGGGCAGCCCTGCCTCAGGACATTCCAGCAGCAGCCATTCAGCCATTGGTGTTTACTGAAATCTGCAGTTGGCACTCGTTTATCCAGCAGCAAACTTTCCTCTTTTTTCTTTTTTCTTTTTTTTTTTTTTTAATTTAATCTGAATGATCTACAAGGGCTCATATACTCTGCAACTACTCACTTGGAGTGAGAGGAACATTGTAGAATTGATGTTCTTAATCAGAAGAAAAAAGTTCATCAGCGTGTCTGGCTGTGTTGTGCAATTTATTATTCTTCACATGAGAATAATGGAATCCATCTTGCACAGTTCATTCATTCTTGTTTGTGACAAAGTATATTAGAATGGAAGAGATTTAATCCCTAAATTATTTTAATTTTCTTTACAGGAGATTTTTCCTTCAAAGGAACAGAAGTCAACAGAATTTGAAAACCTTTCTAAAAGAGAATTGCTTCCCATGCCCTCCAAAATAAAGATTTTACAGCTTCAGCATATCAGTCCACTTCAAAATTTGGGGGTGCTTTGTTCACCATTAGCTAAAATTACTCCAAAACCTGAAATAAAATACAATTTAATACAATTTACAWATCCAAACATGACTTCATCAGTCCAAAGGCTCTGTGTTTCGATACCGATCTAATGAGGACAATTGAGGTGAGTCACAAAGTGAGCCAGGGCACCTTGGCAATCACACAGGGGATCTGATCTAAAGAGGAAACCCCAGAAAGCACAGGCACAGGGCCCCCTTGGCACAGAACGGCTGCTGTTGAGCAATGGAGCTCCAGAAAGAGGGAAAACAGCCAGCAATTCTCGTCTGCAAAGCYTCCTGAAGAACACACAACACTCACRCTGCTGCAGCCTCACCTGGCAAGCTGCTGCACTAACCTGGGTTTTGGCCATGWTTTTGTTGCACAGCCTCTCCCCCTCACCTAAAAACTGATGAGATAATGCATTTATTCATAGTAGGACTTTCTGTTTTATAGTTACACAGGATTTACTGTGCAATTTTATATAGAGAACTATTTATATGTTTAAACACTWTCAAATTTGTGGCACTATGGCAATTCAGTTAAATATATGAAAAATAAACCTCCCAAAACAAAAAAACCTGTTGCTAACCAAATGCCATTGTTCCATTTCTTTCAGTGGTTTTCTTTTTTTTCCATATATTTAACATTTCAAACAAAAATAACTGGATACCAACCATCCCTCCAGTCCTTCCCTTGGCTCCAACACAACAAAGGGCTGCACGAGCCCCTCCCTGCCCTGCAGGGCCAAACCTACATTTATTCAGATTTATTTATTTGTGCTCATCAGCTGCCAGAAGAGAATCTCAATATAATTAATGATAATAATTGAAGTTATCAGTGAAGATATCAGGGGGAAGGCAGGGAATGTTTAGGTACCAGAGGTGCCACTTCCCAGGTATTTATAAAATCTCCACCAAGGAGGTATCAGCACAAAGGCCACTGTGGGGTTTGTCCAAAGCTGGAAAACTCCATTTGAGGTGTTGGGTGTTGATGTCCCAATTGCCCCTCCCTGGCCCTGTGTCAGCAGAGCAATCCTTGAGCACAGCACAGAGTGAGGAACACACTCACTAAATCTATTCCAGGTATTTAATAGCACAGCAAATCACCCCATTGGGCTGCAAATTTACATCCATTGAGAACCTGCCATAACCAGCACGTGTTTCTCACTTGGGCCATGCTCAYCAAAATTAAAAACCACTTTTATTCAAAAATCTGGGAAGCATCACTTGATGAATGAAGAAAAATGATGACACTAATTGACATMATGAGAAAACTCAAAAAGAGAAAAACAACCCACCTCCTTGAAAGAAAACAAATTAATCTCTTAATCTCTTAAGAAAGAAATTCCAGGGCAGGCCTGAATCTGTCAAAATGAATTTCTCCTGAAATGCACCAGATTAAAAATATGAAGGAAAACAAAACAAAAAAAAAAGCTCACAGACACATAAAAGTCTCAAATATTAATTTTTGGGCTACCCATCAGTGGTGATTTCTTTAGGAAGTTTTCATAACACCAAATAAAATGAAACTCTGAATAATACTTGGCTAACAGATAAAAATTGTCAAGTTTCAGAACTTGCTCTTATAATATTGTTGTAGCTGGGTTTTTCTGTTTTGCTTGGGGTTTTTTTTGGCCATTCTTATGTTATTGTTTCAGCATCAAATACACTGCAGAATATAATGCAGAGTCAGAAACAAGCAGGATATTTTTAATAGCAAAGTGCACTGGAAATTCTGATTTTTTTTTCCAAATTAGGATAAGCACAATGCTCTTTTTTAATACCAGCTGCTTATTCTACAGCTAAGCCTTGCTTCTCAAGAAATGACTGAAAAATGGGCACAAACCTCAAATAAAAGCAGAAACAGGATAAAATTGGGTTTTCTTTTTTTTTACTCTAAGTATTTTATTAACATGAATCCTTTTTTTTTTTTTCATTATTAAGAAGGATTGTTTGGGATACATGAAAGCAGCACAGAAAARGGATTTTGGAAATACCAAACAGTGACCACAAGAACTTGTCACMGAAACTACAAATTCCACATTTTTGATAAGATACAAAGCCTTGAGCGAAATATTACTGAAGTCAAATAACACAGCCATCATGACCTGCTGGCACCAATATCTGACCTTTACAGTCACATTCACAGAACAGCAACTCTGCTCCAGATTTGGTTTTTTTCCAAAGCCCTTTATGGCCATCTTAGATTGCAAAACTTCTATTCTGCCTTGTGTTTTAATGATCACAAAACCAAGTGAAAAATCTCATTTCTCACCTGTGTTTTGTGATTTTCTTTCATCCTGCTGAAAGCAGGAAGGGAAGTAAAGTACCCAAGTCATGTGGGAACTGAAATCCAAAGTACGAAAATTGTGTTTGCACTCATGTTTTATGAACTGCAGAGAGAAATGTGTGCATCTCAGGAAAGCTGGGAAATTCCGGTAATTTCAGTAAAAATCAGTAAAATTTCAGGGGAAAAAACTTTAGATTGAATTAGAGATTACAGATGGGAAAACCTTGAACTAAATATTACTGAAGTCAAATAACACAGCCATCATGACCTGCTGGCACCAATATCTGACCTTTACAATCACATTCACAAAATAGCAACTCTGCTCCAGATTTGGTTTTTTTCCAAAGCCCTTTATGGCCATCTTAGATTGCAAAACTTCTACTCTGCCTTGTGTTTCAATTGATCACAAAACCAAGTGAAAAATCTTATTTCTTGAGTGTGTTTGTGATTTTCTTTCACCCTGCTGAAAGCAGGAAGGGCAGTAAAGCATTCAAGTCATTTAGGAACTGAAATCCAAATTAAGATAATTGTGGTTGTACTCGTGTTTTATGAACTGCAGAGAGAAATGTATGCATCTCAGGAAAGTTGGGAAAATTTCAGTAATTTCAGTAAAAATCAGTAAAATTTCAGGGGATTGRATTAGAGATTGCAGATGGAAAAGCATCTCCAGGGCAGCACAGCCAGCAGCCTTTGCAGGGTTCATGTGGAGCACATGGGGAGCACCAAAGCAGCCGCCTTTGGGATGGAGCAGCCCTGGGCAGCCCAGCCAGGTCCTGACCTGGAAATGCCCCATTTGTTCTGCCTCCAATTCCCCCAATTCCCATCCCAGCCCCTGATGAACAATCTGAGGATGCTCAGGCTGTCTGTGCTTTGTCCCAGCCCTCAAACCCGACTGCACAGCCAGCCAGGGGCGAGCTGAGCCCTTTGGGTTGGCAGCAAGGAACCCAAGCGATCTGCAAAGCAGAAATTCAGCTCTTCCACCAGCCTGGGCAGCTTCCAGATGAACTGGATCCAGTGGAAACACGGCCTGAGTGCTGACAGGGGAGTTTCCCACAGCTTCCATTGGCCTGGAGAGCCAGGCGTGTCATCCCAGGCTCCTGCGCAGAAATATCGCCCTGGGATCCCAAAAAACCCCAAAATGTTCCACAGCCCCCCGATTGAAGCCAGATGGAGAAAGAGCTGATGCCTGAGATTTGCTGTCATTTCAAGACAGCATAGAAATGCTTGCTGATATTGCTATTTATTAATTGTCACGTTGAAGAAGTCAGATTTAGTTTTTCATTTCTTGATGCAGCTCAGGTTAAAGAAAAAGGTGTTTATTGACGAAAACCCCTGCAATTAGCATCAAATTTAAACCACACTAAATCTATGTTGTAATATTTTGGAACAGGAATTAAACAGTGCAACAGCCCTGGAACAGGAATTAAACAGTGCAAGCAAAAAAAAACGGTTTTCAGGAAGTGCAAAGTCTCCCATATCTGACTGCAAATTGTATTCCTCAAACCAGGCAAACACACTCTGTATTAATAATGGGGGAGGGAGTTTTCATGGCAATTAATTCCAAAATCTTCATTCAATTCCAAAAATCTTGTATTTAACAGCCACTCACACAGAAAATGCATGGCTTATCCAGATTCCCTTTCAGGGAAACTCCAAACTTAGCAGCAATTTCTCATTAAGGCAGTCTTACACACACATCATGAAAGCAGCTAAGCACTTAGGTGAATTAAAATTCAAAAATAATCATTAAAAAAGTTCAGAGTGTGATTTTATTTAAGAGCAGCATGGCAGTTTTCCTGACCACAACAAAACTCTCGTAGCCAAAAGTTCAATTAAATGTTCTTAACCAATTTTAGAAGTGAACCTTTYAAGAAAAAGCACAAGAGTGAGTAGTTTCCCTATCAGATGCAGGTTTATTAGTCAAACATCAGGGATTTTATAGATGGAATTACAGCCCCATGATGATATTACTGGGTAAATATGAGGTTGGATGACATCTGACTTTACAAGTCTATTTTCTTTATAGTTCTGGAATAGCCCTGGAGAAATTTTAACAGACAGGAGGAAAGGAAAATCTGCAGTTACCAGAGCCATTTTTATGGTCTCCAAAYGCACCAATAATCCACAAAATCTCTCTGAAGAGCTGGAGTGGAGAAAGGCACAAAACTTCTCAACAGAAAAATGAAATATTCCTGTCACAGAACAGCCCATCCACACCTTATGAAAGCTCWCGCTGCAGGCTTTAGAACGTAACCAGAATATCTCAAATCAAAGAGCACCAAGCTGAGCCAAGCTAATGGCTCCATTTGAGGCAATTCATCCTGCCAAGAGCAGCTCCAGAGCAGCCAGAAACCTGAAAAATCATTTTGCAGACCTCACACTCCCCAGTGCAGCGTGAGAAAAAGGAGCTTGGAATACAAGAGAAAAGGAGCTCAAGATATAATTCCATAGAAAATTTATTAAAAGCACTCTCTTGTGCACCTACAATTTTTAAAAATCACCCCAGATGATGACCTGAGACTTGTGGAGGACCACAAAACAACCTCTTTGTTTTTCAGTGCCAACAGTGGCAAAAAGGAACAAAGAAGAGTTTTTTAATCCAAAGCAAGCAAGAGCGCTCCAGAATCTACAAATAATCTGCCTGTCAGCCCTTGCCATTCACAAACACAATTCATCAAGGATATTAAACCAGTTAATCCTGCTCAAAGAGATGAAATTCCCCCAAAATACAGCAATACCATGGGGCAGAATGCAGAAAGCTCCCTGGGTTTATGGCAGTTTCCCTAATTTGGAAACATTCTCTCTGCAAATACTTTGCATATCAATTTTTCCACCTCTGAGCAGTGATTTCACTGCAGAAACCTCAGGATTTTTGAAAGGACACCAATTCTGGGGTTTAAGTTGAWTTTTGAACTTGCCATTCACAAACACAATTCATCAAGGATATTAAACCAGTTAATCCTGCTCAAAGAGAAAAAATCCCCCCAAAATACAGCAATACCATGGGGCAGAATGCAGAAAGCTCCCTGGGTTTAAGGCAGTTAACCCAATCTGAAAACATTCACTCTACAAATACTTTTATTGCAGTTTTTCCAACTCTGAGCAGTGATTTCACTGCAGAAACCTCACTGAAAAACTCCAGGATTTTTGAAAGGACACTAATTCTGGGGTTTAAATTGAATTTTGAACTTGCCATTCACAAACACAATTCAACAAAGATATTAAACCAGTTAATCCTGCTCAAAGAGATGAAATTCCCCCAAAATAAAGCAATACCACAGGGCAGAATGCAGAAAGCTCACTGAGTTTATAGCAGTTTCCCTAATTTGAAAACAYTCGCTCTGCAAATACTTTGCATATCAATTTTTCCACCTCTGAGCAGTGATTTCACTGCAGAAACCTCACTGGAGAACTCCAGGATTTTTGAAAGGACACCAATTCTGAGGTTTAAGTTGAACTTTGAACTTCATAAATATTATAATTATGCAATAAACTCACACCACACTCTACATTTGGTAGAGACTATCTAAAACTTAATGAACTAACACCTGTACACAGGTCTGGAAAAACACCTGTACCTGTTTTACACTGCAAAAGGGATTTGTTGATCAATATCTGCAAAATAATACATTACTAATTGTAATTGTTTTTACATTTTGGATGCTTCTTAGCAGCCTAAAAGTCAGGGGCAATCAGACTGTAATTATAACTGTAATTATCCTTGCTGTTAATGAGTGGCACGTGGTGAAGGATTCTTGTTTTCCTTTCTTGCATCCCTCTCATAAATATATTTAGTTTTTTCTGGGTACAACCAGGCTGATTTCAGAATGCACTGGATATTTTACAGTTCACATTTCCAGCATCTTCTTCCATTATTTGAAAAGGTTAGAACATGAAACAAAGAGCCAAGTCATCATTATCCCCCAAAACCTTATTAAGCAGCACCGTGGAGCCCTTTCCAGCTGAAAAAACAGCTCCAGCACTTGCACAGGCTGCAGTGACTGAATAATCCCAGAGGCAGCTTCAGGAACATCCCTGAGACACAGCAATGCCAAAATTGATTTATCATCCAGAAGGGTACAGATATTGGCAGAGGGGGAAGGAATACAAATCATGATTAAAATACAATCTCAGGGCACTYACCTGCTTCATTTTTTAGGGAACATTCATCATCACAGCTCAATATTGAGTTGTAACAGCGCTGYCCATGAGATCAAACACACCCCAATTTCCTCCCACGTCCCATGTTTTGTCATTGGGTCAATAAACAGCATTGTTTCCCCCATATTATAATCCATCAAGCAGCAAAATTACATTTTAATTGACCTAAAATGGCAATTGATTTCCTTACACCACACAGGTCACTTGTTTCCTTTAAAATCAACACTTAAAAACCCAGATGCAGAAAGTCACAATTAATTTAATTTCAGTTACAAYTGAATGTCTACACCATTGTGTCAATCACTCTGTAAATTCAATGCCACAGCTCRATTCTATCAGTGATTCATTTGATCTTGTGTTTAATTCCCAACATCCAAATTGCATTTGCTTACCTCAGCTGCCTGTGTCTCCTGGTGTAATAAAGTTAGACCTGTCAAGTCTTCCAAGAAGGAATGGGAAGAATTAAAAACTTTAGCGAGGAAATTAAACCCTTCTCGTTCATACTGGTCAAGGACCTGCCAAACAAACAAACAGGGAAATGTTTCAAACAGAATGCCCAAAATACGGTTCAGCATCGTATTTGGCTCACAAAATAAAGGCACAACCTTTCYGAACACTCAGAAAATCACTGAATATTGCAAAGAGGTAAAAATTACAAAGAACACAACAATCATTTTCCCTAAAGTGAAAAAAAAGTGGAAGCAAGAGGGAAGAGAAGGGGGGTTTAAGATTYCCTGGTTTAAATACATTTTTAAGCTTATAAGAAGAGAGATAATATGGCAAGAAGGAAAACTTCGCTGCAGAGCCATGAAAGGAGTGTTTGAGCTGCACAAAACACAGTAAAAGCCTGTTCCAGGGTATCAGGGAAGGGRAAGAACCATGCTGGGACAGCCTGAAAAATTCCCCGAGTAGGTGTCCAAGGCCAACATCCTCCTGCCCTCCAAAGCCCCACGGTTCTGTGACTGTTGGATCTTAAAACACTCTTTATTTTCCAGCTCTAATTTTCCCAGTTTTATCTTTTATTTGGACAATCTTACCCGTTCCTACAAGAACAGGGAGGTTTTAGCTTCTGCTCCTCTCAGCCCCTGACCATGAAGGATTTATTTCAGGCAGTTTTAGATAAGGATTTGGCAGGCTGATTTCAGCCCAGTGCAGTGAAGGTTGAGGGAAGAGACAATAAATATCAAACAGAAATGCTTGGTGACAGCAGGTGGTTAGAAAATGGAAGGAACCAATGCCTGAGCAATCCCAGTATCCATTGTTTCCATATTTTTGGTCCAAGCTCTGATCATTTAATCCTCTTTTCTCCAGATAAAGGAGCTGAGCTCGCTGCATTCCAAAGAACTTTTCCTGTAGGACTTGGTGTAGCAGAGCAGGATGGGTGCAGGGAGCTAAAAACCCCATAATACTTAAATCCAAAGGAGCAGAATGTATCTGAGACATTCATCATCAGACACTGGAGATGGAGAGGGGGGAAGGATCACCAGGATCTGTCTGGAGCCAACAGAGCCAAGATTCCCAGAAAAATGGAAATATTCCTCGGATGGAATAGAAATTTTCCTGAGACATCAAAGCCCCACAATATTTCAATCCAAGGGAACAGAATGTATGACACTGGAGATAGAGAGGGGGAAGGATCACCAGGATCAGCCTGGAGACAGAAGAGAAAAGACTTCTAGAAAAATGGAAATACTTCTGGGATGGAACAGAAATCTTCAAACAGAAATCTTCCTGGGAGCTCAAAGCCCCACAATATTTCAATCCAAGGGAACAGAATGTATGACACTGGAGATAGAGAGGGGGGAAGAATCATCAGGATCAGCCTGGAGCCAGGGGAGGAAAAATTTCCAGAAAAATGGAAATATTTCTAGGATGGAATGGAACTTTTCTTGGGACCTTAAAGCCTCACAATATTTCAGTCCAAAGGAGCAGAATGTATGAGACTAGAGAKAGAGATAAACCTGGAGACAGAGATAAACCAAGATAAACCTGGAGCCAGAAGAAGGAGGATTTTCAGAAGAGTGGAAATACTCCCACTAGAATTAATCAAATTACAACTTACTTTCAACAAGCTTTTTCCTAATTTAACAATTCTTAGTGGACTCAAATACCCTCTGCACTGATAAAACTGTGGGAATTTGCACAGCCCAACAACATTCTTCAGCAAAACACACCCAGTGAGCTTTCTCACCAAGTCCTACAGGAATTCAAGCTCATTAAAAAACATATTTATATTTAGCTGACAGAATTCTAAGCTTACTGATAAAAATAGACTGGGATCCTTACTCAGACATTCATGCAAAACTATCAAATGCATACTTAGGTTTCAAAAAATCACAAACAGAAACAACTGAAACACAGCTATGAAAAGGAAGAAAGATGTAGGTGATTGTCAGACATTTGGCACCTTCCTGACCACCTTCTCTGCTTCTAAAATAAACAAATCCAGCCCTTCATGTCCTCTTGCTGAATCTACGGAAATTGTTCTTCACACTTTAAAGATTTATTTTGCCATATATGGGGTTGGGTGTATTTGTACAATGAGTGACAATCATGATCATAAATTTAAAAAGGAAAAAATATTTTTTAAAAGCTATTGGGAGCATTTGTTCACATTTTTCTTGTGTTTTTTAAATTTTATTTTATTTCTGAGATAACTGCAGTAATGTGAATGTGCACAATGCAATGCAGAGAACTGGACAAATATTATCCACTGAATAGGGTGGGATTGCACTGCAGATTTACACATTAATGATTATTTACACATTAATGACTATTCTGGGTTTCAGAATCCTGCTGGAACAAGCCAAGCACAGCAGCCCCTTGCCTCAGGCTTTCTGTGGAGCACTGCACACATTCCCCAAGCTCTGCTCTTCCTCTGGGATTCCTCACCCTGGCAGGGTTATCCAGATCCTCCTGCTGCTGTCATCTGGGGAACCACAACCCAGAGCTCAGCAGAGTTTTGGTGATGCAGGAACAGATCAGAGCTCCCTGAAACCATCCCCAGCCTTGTTTTAGATCATTACAGCACCTCAGAGAAATGCAGGGAGATATTCTGGTCCCTTCCCAGAGGTGAAGCTTGTTAAGAAATATAAACCACCTTGGGCTATGCAAATATTCTGAGAAAAGCAGGGAGTTGAGTGCAGCCTTTCCATACACAGCTCGTGCCTTTTCAGGTGTTAACATCAATAAAACATTAATAAAATCACAGGTCCACCAACTGCATGGACAAATATTTATTATTCTATATTTACCTTGTGAGCTGCAGGTTTTTTTGTTGGGTACAACTGGCAGAATACATTAACATGACCAAATCTATTGCTGTGGGAAGGAAGATTTAAACATTTAWTTCCCCCTCTGCTGMRTGGCAYTGACTTTCCACGGTGCCATGATGGMAAATTCAGGTTTGGGTATCAAATCTGACTGCTGCAGGCACTTTTTAGTGTCTTCAAGGTTTTCAGTATCTCAAAAAYCTAAAGCACAACAATAAAGAACATTTTTCCTTCCAGCAGCAACCACAGCAACCTGAAAAGCTGTGTTATTAAAAAGGGTACTTGCTGATTATAATGATTTCCTTTTCATAATGGGAACAGCGTGCTGAGCAGAAGGATTTGTTCATTTGTTTGAAATCCAGAATTTCTGCCACATGACCCAACAAACATCATACAGGGAGCCAGAGAATCACCTGCAGCACCACATCTGCTGCCTGGGCAGTGGTGGCACCACTAAAGAAGACAAACACCATAATGAAATCATTTTAACACAGGAGAACATTGGGATTTGATGTTCTAATTTGATGATTAAAACTTTGCAGTGCCACAAAAGGGAGGAATTCCATCAAGCTGCCCACATCTAACCTTTCCTACACCAATTCAGGAGCAGTTTTTCTCTGATCAATGGAACAGGGCACAGATTTGTCCATTCAGACCTCAGAAAGGAAAAAGGAGGCAAAATAAAGTTCATCTCAGACTCCTGTGCCAGGAGACCACACAGGGAATAATCACATGGGAAAAAAGCCAGTCTGGACAACAAATAGACACGAAATAATTCTGAAAAATGTTTCCAGATTTAATAAGTGACCAATTTGTTGTTGCATGGAAAAGAAGYTTTCTCCTATTTAATCATGTCCAGCAGAGCCCAAAGGCTCACRGCTGGCATGAATCTGCTTTTGTACTTCTGAACAATTTCATTTGCTGCTAATACCATCCTTGGTCCTACTGTGACCCTCCTGAGRAACACCTTCACAGGAGGAAAACATTTGAAAGCAAAAATAATAATAATTTTTACTATTATTGATCTCAAAGCAGTCACTGTCTGACCACAGATGTTAAAAATCCCACCTGAATTTCTCAGGGAATAAACCTGTCCCTATCCAGTCACAGCACGACGCAGCAAATAGTTTTCTCAAGTGGAAAAAAACTGCAAAAGCACACAAAAAAGACCCAGAAATAAACAATTCTTGCACCCAGCCTGGCAAGCTGAAGCAGGAAAGTTTCCTGAAAGAACTCTTATCTTTTCCACATTTGCAGGTGGATTTTCAGAGCTTAGGAGAAGGTTGGAAAGCACCAATTCCTTCTGAGTTTCGTGGCTGCTACAAACACTGGCAGGAGAAGTCACATTTTCACACCACCCTCTCCTGCCACGTGCAAACCTCTCAACCCTGGGCCCAACTCCTCATTTCATGACTGGTTTTTCATATTTTAACAGAACAAACCGAGCTGTGGATGCACAACAGCACCAAGTTCACGCCTTGCCAAAGCTTTCTGAGGAAATTATACCCAGTGACCAGTTCTGTGAACAATCTTTTCATTCTGGCCTGTTTACTGAAGTTAAAAAAGCCCCAAATCTCATGGCAGAGGGGAAAAAAATAYAGGCTTGGAGTAAAAGAACTTGTTTTGAAATGAGAAACAGATGTGCAGCCTTGGTGTTGTATTCTTTTTAACAGCRTTCTGCACAAAGAAGTCTCAATTGCTGGGTAGGAAGACATTGAGAAAGAGAATCTGGCTCCAGGATTGCTTTACAGCAGAAAAGTTAATATCTGGTTAAGCAAAAACACAAAAAAATAAGTTCCCAACCCCAAAAAACTGGCTACTGATGCAAAATTGGCTCTTGGTTTTGTTCTGTCACATAAAGTTAAAACTTTTTTACCAGTATTTATATTTGGTTTGGCTTTTTCCCCCCTTCTTTTCAAGTAGTTTGCATCTGTGGAGCTTGAAACTGTGTTGTTTAATTTCCAGGGAAAAAAAAAAAGGAATGAATGCTACCAGATGGATTATTTACACTAAGTAAGATCTCTGGGTAACTTATCCCCAAAAAAGAGGGTCCTTCCTTCCCATAAAAGGCACTAAACATTTCAGAGACCCCAAAAATCACAATATTGAAGGTTCTGTTTAGAAATTTGATAGACGTGGCTATGTTTTTGCACTTTGTTAACTCCCTGGTTATCACAGGCCATGCAGAAAGGATTGGAAGTTACTGTTCACTCACTGGAAGGAGACATTTGGAAAATAAGATAAGATATGAAAGAGTCCTGCCAGTTCCACTCTTCAAAATTCAATGTATCTGCTGCTAAAACAGCAAATTTAATTAATAAATTGGGTACAACTGGTAGAATGCTGTGAAGAATCCTCCTAAATTAGAAGAGAATGAGCTCAGCCATTGGGACTTTGGGTACTGCAAATGCTCAAAATTTTACCACACAACCTATAATTCTGATTTCCTTAAAAACCCCTCACACCCAGACTCTTGCCTTTTCACAAAATTCTCTATTTTTATTGCCATTTGATCCTAGAAAGTCATAAAGAGAAGTCTAATAAGGTGGTGCTGTACTAGAGCTATGAAAAAGAACGCTGTAAAATTGCACTTTTCTGAGGATCACCTAAGGATTTTTGAGAAACTCAGTTCAAGGGTTTGGAACATTAAAGTCTGATGATATTATGTGAACACAGAAGAGAGAAATACTCMAAAAATGACTTAAAATGCGTGTGAATTCACTGACACCTGTGCATTCACAGGTGTTAAGGTTTATAAACAAGACTCCAGAACAAAGCTCTGCAGAAAGCTCCAGGTGTGTCCTGAACGAGGCCATACTGGAAAAACTTAAAAACCACAAGGCAAAAATGGCAGAATTTTRGGCTCAYRTCCAAATTATTAAATCAYYCTCTGCATATACACAATTSTCTCCTTTCCTCCCCATAATCARTATTAAATACGAAAGCAAATCAGTRTAAAACCTTAACTAATCCAAGGACAATGTGCTGAAAAATCATTGAAGGAAGAGACTGATGTTTTAATTGAGAGTGGGAAAGCAGTGACACAAATGTGCTTTGCTTGTTGCTATTTCCTACACTGATTTTGAATTGCAGTGGACAGAAAATGGAGAATTAATTTAGTGAAGAATCAGCTCCGAAAGGTCTCAACAGGAGAGATTTGGATTGGGATTTTTAAGTTCCTTTGGAATAATGAAAAGCAGGAAAGTGGAGATCTCAGAAATTTAAGAAATGCCAGTTTAATCATGGTCTTGTCAACGTTTAGTTCTTGGGAGCTGCATGCATTCTTTTCTGGAATAATTCTGATGTGCTTCATCARTTGTTTTCTCTGATAGGAACTGACAGTTAAAACTGCAGGATTTTGATTTTAGCTGCTCTCTCCTTTCTTAAATATTTCCTATAAATTATTTTAAATATTATTATTTAAACTTGTGGGGGAAACTGGGAACCAAAGTTATTTCCATTCCATAATTTTACTGAAATTTCTTTTCCCATGGGATGGGAAGAGAAGAGATGACCAGTGACACCTCCAACCTTGTGCTCTACAATTGCTCARTAGGATTTGAGGATTGGAGCAGTGGAATACAAAGTGTCCTCATCAAAGTCTGTAATCCCAGGGCACCTTGATTAAAGGGAATCTGAGTAGGAAATGCCTGAATTCTGAGCACTGGGTCACTGGAATACAAGGTGTCCTCATCAAGGTCCTGGAATCCCAGGACACCTTGAGTGAAGGGAATCTCAGTGAGAAGAAAGCACAAATTCTGAGGATTGGATCAGTGGAATACAAGTTGTCCTTATCAATGTCCTAAAATCCCAGGACACCTCAACTGAAGAGAATCTCAGAAAAAAATGCCTGAATTCTGARGATTGAAGCAGTGGAATATAAGGTATCCTTATCAAAGCCTTGTAATCCCAGGGCACCTCGACTGAAGGGAATCTCAGAGAAAATGCATCARTTCTGAGGATTGGGTCATTGGAAYACAAGGTGTCCTCACCAAAGTCTGGAATCCCAGGGCATCTCGACTGAAGGAAATTCTCAGAAGAAAATGCATCAATTCTGAGGATTGGATCAAGTGCAATACAAGGTGTCTTCATCAAGCTCCTGAAATCMCAGGACACTTTGACTGAARGGAATCTCAGTAGAAAATGCATGAATTCTGAGAATTGAAGCAGTGGAATACAAGATGTCCTTAACAAGCTCCTGCAACCCCAGAGCACCTTGATTAAAGGGAATCTCAGTAGGAAATGCATCAATTCTGAGGACTGAGTCACTGGAATACAAGGTATTCTCAWCAAGGTCCTGCAATCCCAGTGCACCCTGACTGAAGGGAATCTCRGTGARAAGAAAGAACAAATTCTGAGGATTGGGTCACTGRAATACAAGGTGTCCTCATCAAGGTCCTGCAATCCCAGGGCACCTYRRYTRAAGGGAAWCTCAGTAGAAAATGCATGAATTCTGAGGATTGAAGCAGTGSAATACAAGGTGTCCTCATCAGGGTCCTGAAATCACCTTGACTGAGGGAATCTCAGTGAGAAGAAAGCACAAATTCTCCTGCTGCCTGTGCTGCTTCACTGTTGCCACAGGTGAGTGAAATCCCAACTCTGGGCTGTCCTGGCCACGGCATGGCATCCCCTGCTCAGGGCTGCACTGACAATTTGGGGCTGGAGCAGGAGTTATCCATGCACAGGGACAGCACCCAAAGCACAATCCTCAATTCTGCCCTGCAGGAGCAGCACCCAGTGCCTGCAGAGCATTCTGATCCCAGCAGGGTAAAATATTCTGATGTGAAATATCCATCTACAGGAACTGTAAAATCAAACCCAAAGATTAAAATGGATTAAAAGTCAGCAATATTCAAAGTGGTGCTGAAATTRATGATKATGATGGGGTTCATCCCACCACTGCTGAGTGCAGGAACACTTCCACCCCTCATTCTGTAGGATTGAACCTGGAATTCAAAAGATGTGGTGTTCATTTTGTTGGACAGGAGCAATTTGTAGTTCTTCTTTTTAATTCCGTACGATTTTTGCGTAATGTATTACATTTCCAACATGCAAGAAAATGACTCTTCCTCCAGAAAAGCAACTGCCTGATGCTGCAAGATGCTTTGGCCGCCTGCACAAATGGGTTTGACAAAGGCAGGAGTGGCCCAGGGTGGACTGGAGGCAGCCAGAAGCCAGTAATGACTGGGTACAGCCCAGGAAAAGTCATTTATTCCACCCAGCCCTCCCCTGCCAGCAGCACTTCAACGAGGAGGCAGATCTGTCAGAGAACCCAAAACTGGCACTGCCCCAGGCACAAACTGCTGCTGCTGCTCAGTAATTCTCAAACCCACATCTCCAGCTCAAAAATCCACATTTTGTAGACTATTTCAGAGCAGAGGGTTTTGTTGTCTGGATGTGYTACAAGAGCTATGCAAAACAGCATTGGAGGAGCAACAGAATTTTTTTCAAAATATATTTTTTTCAAAAAATAATTACTGAATTTCATCAATTTCTGCTATTTTACCACCTTTTAAAATTACATTCTCTCCACTCTTTCCCAATTTCAAAGAAAACAGAAGCAATTCTGTAAGGACAGATATATCAGCACTGTAAAAATGTGGAAAAATAGAATGAAAGTCAAACTTAACTTTAACTGTTCAAAAATATTTCTAAAAAAACCCAGTTTTCCAACAAAGAAAGGCTGATGATTATTTAATTTAAGGAAACAAGTATCAGTGTAGAGACACCTGTCAAAGATACAATGATAATATGGAAAAATATGAGAAACAACTGCAATAATTCAAATAGAAAAGTCCACGAATAGGCACTGAATCCTTGGAATAACTGAAAAATAAACATGRGAATAGAAAGCATTAGGCTTCAAATATGCAAAAATCTTATGGAATTAAAAAGAACAACTACAAATTGCTCATACCCAGCAAAATGAACACCTGATCTTTTGAATTCCAGGTTCAATCCTACAGAATGAGGGGTGGAAGTGTTCCTGCACTCAGCAAGGGTGGGATGAACCCCATCATCATCATCCTCCCAGCACCACACATGGAATATTTGCTGAGTTTTGATCCAATTCAATCTCCAGGTTTGTTTTTGCAGTTTTTCTAGACAGATATTTCACATCAGAATATTTTAGTTCAGTTTTGTTTTAACTGGCAGAAAAGACATTGTGTAACAGCTTCATAGAAATGACAAGAGCACGCAGTTGTCATTAATATAAATCATTAAAAATTATTTGAACACATCAGTACTAGAAAACGGCAGTGCTGTTGTCTTTTTCCTCATTGATCAGTTCTTTACTTTGTACTAGCTGCAGTTAGAATGTAATTGAATTGAAAAAGTAAGAAATATTGGGAAAAAAAGAAACAAAAAAACTCCTTTAATACCCATAAAATTTAATTTAAATGCAACAGAAATACAATCTGTCCRAAATATGATCCCATTGTTTTAAAAAATGGCAGGTTTCTTCTTTCCCTTAAACCCCACTATTTTTAAAGTTAAATGTAACAATGGGAAAATTGATTTCTATGCCACCTTAAGAGTAAGAAAAGCAGCAGATTGAACTCAGTGTGCTGAAAATATGCCCAGGTATATTCATATGCATTCCTCAAGCCTCAGTGAAATCTGTCCAATATTAACACAGAGGCTGCACTGTACAGAGACTTGTGAAATGTTCACAAATGCAAATTCAGGAAATAAGAAAAGTGAAAAATGGACTCTGTTTCACTGACTTCAGGTTACAGCACAGCTACAGAAATAACTCTTCTAAAACATTCTCTTCAATTTTTGAAATGTTCATTCCTCAAGGACAAACATTTCTCCCCATTTCCTTCATCATTTCTGCAAGCTCTGAGTGAATTTTTTTTTTTTTTAGTACAGGAAAGACCGAGGCTTTTTTCCCCCATGACTTTTACACCAACACAATACTTGAATTGAGAAATGTACAATATAAAAACACTCAAAGGATTTCAGTGACAGATCATGCATTGCTACTGGGAGAAGGCAGATAGGAATGTCTCGGTGCACTCAGGGCAAAATGAAGGATTTGGAATCAAAATAAAAATTATCTCAACTGAAAACCATCAGTAAGCGACTGAATCTCACAGGTTGCTGTCATGAGTGATCAGAATGATTTTATTTCCAAATAAAAATGCACGCACAGCAGTTGGCAGAGGAGAACAATGCAAGCATTGTTCAGRCTGCACGATGACAGATTTCCAAAGTGCAACACTCGTAAATAACTTACGCAACCCAAGCGCTCAGTAAATGTCACAGCACAAGCGTTTAATGGATTCCTGGGATCCAGGCAAAAAGGGAAAACATCTGCAAGGGCAGGGAATGGCCTGACTGCAAACAGGAATTGGAGCATAAAGCCAACAGTGCCATCCCTGAGCCCAGGGCCTGCCCTTTGTGACATGCAATGAAATTGAGAAACGTTCACAGGAACTCAGGGCTGAAAAACCCCTGCAGCAGCTCAGCTGAAAGTTGGGGAAAAACTTGAAAATTAGCAGGGATCCTCATGCTGATTTTTATAAATTCGTAGTAGGGATGATTACACACGAGAATGGCTGCAGTAGGTGAATGAGAAAAAAATCTTTTTAAGGAGAAGAAGTCAGCTTTGCAGCACATGGGTGATAAATCCTGACTCRGCAGGAAATGTGAGCTATGTGTGAAAACAGAGGGGGCATCTCAACATCCAGGCTGACATCACAAYTATCTTTTGTGACAATAAATTCTGGATCTGTGGGGTCTCCTTGGTCATTCCATGTTGCACAAGAAACAAAGGGGAGCAATAATRAGGAAATTTTTATTGCCCTCATTCAAATTGAAACACTGGCAGTTTGGCATTAAAATACATCCATATTTCAACATTCGAGTTTCAAGGCTTTAGCCAGTTATCTGCAGGGATCACGTAGCACAGGATCAGAACTGCTCCACTTCTCCAAGGAACTGCAGTGCTTCTCACCATAGTGTTATGAGAAAACAGCCTCATTTTGCTCCCAAKGGGTTAATTAGCACAGTCAGTAATAAGCTAAAGGCTCTCTCCTGTGAGTAAAGCAGTTGTTACAAATAAATCTCCATCCCACAGAACTCTGGAGTCTCCCTTGTCAGTGCCAGGACAAGTTTGGCAGCAGCAGAGCTCTCCCTGCTCTCCAGTGGCAGGGCAGCACCCTGAGCTCTGACAGGGATATTTCACATTCCAGCACAGCTTCTGCACAACCAGAATAAGACAGTGGGGTATCGTACAAGGCAGATTTGGCCCAGAAAAAAAATAGACTGGTTTCCTGCTGCGACCATCCCAAAATTCCTGAACAACTGCCTGTGGGAAGCTTCTGTGGCACGCAGCCTGCTCAGGACAGYTCTGGGTGAGAAGTTGGCTGCTCGATGTCTGGCCTCTGCAGCTTCAAAAGCACAGRAATGAAGGAATGACTGAGTGCAAATGGAAAGGACTCTGATCTGGAAACATGCAGATCATTAGCAGCTCCTCCCAAGTCTCTCAGCTGGACTGGATGGTTTCAGGATGYACAGGAATTCTTCTAAAATTCCTAATTCATTGGTTTTGTGTTTTAGGAGTTACAGAGTGACAGGGCTCAAGGAGGAGAATGCTGACAAAAGAAAAACAATGCCAGCAAATTCAATTCTACCAGCAAAGCCACTTCTGTGCTGAAAGTCTGCATCTACAGCAAATCTGACATGGAGCAGGATGAAATGGTGCTTAATTATTACACTGAAAAAAAAAAAACCCAAAACAAAACAAACCCTCACGTAACAAACCAACATCCAGACTGCAATGAAATTGTAATTGGCTTTGTCATTTCCAAGTATCAGCATCGGATTTCCCCATAATGCAGGGTGACATCTTCTTATGCTAATAAATAGAAAGTTAGCAAAGCAAACAAAGGCTGTGTTTCTACTGTAAGGAAATCCGTGAGCCAGTGAAGCAACCTTTTCAGCACACCAGTAATTCAATCCCCAAACCACATGAAAAGTGATCTCTCTGGGAATAGCACAGCTGCTAAAATCCAAGTCAGTTTTTATTAAATCATCGAGTGTGTTTATGTCAAACGGGGCTCTCTTAAAATGACCTCCAAGAGGAAATGATTTGCTAAAAAAAAAATTGATACCCGCACTGAATTTATCTATGTAGATGTACATTTTTATTGTTTTTACACAGCAGTGTTTCCTGAAGTGGAGATAAGAAGAAAARAAGAGAAAAAGAAAACAGCCCCAACAGTTTAAATTCTCAGGCTCCACCATCAAGGTTTTAGCCACTGCTGAGCTTTCAGCTCTTCGAGAGGGCAGATAAAACTGCTGTTATTTTTAGAAACGTCTAAGTTTAGCACTTCAACTTTTGAAGAGAAAATACACATAGAGAGTCCTCCAAAACTCATCAAATGTACTCATATAGCCCAGAGGAAAAAAAGGAATAGTGTAGAGGAGATATTGTGCAAGTTCTCCAGAAGATTACAGTGGCCCATTATTTTTTAATGGCTATTTGAAAGGAGGACAAGAGCAGTGAAAGGAACAGAGAACTCCTTGCAGTCAAAGGTACAGGAGAGTGAACTCAATTAATTAATTAACTCAAGCAGCTCAGCCCTTGAGTCAAACCCTCTGGATCTTCTGACTGAGATATCCCAGAGAAAACTGCTGGAACTTGCACTCCATGGCCAGAAAAAACTTGCCAGAGGAAATTTTTTTTTTCCTCTGCAAGAGCTGCCCCAGTGCTCCAGCAGGACAAAATGAACCAGCAGCAAAATGAACTATCTGGTCAATAAAGGAATGGTAAGAGGCAATTCTCCTYCCCAATCATTAATTATTTTTCTATTTTGTATCACAAACCAGAAATTTAAGCAATTTTGTATTGCCTACAAATTGCCTRTTTGTAAAGACATCAAACTGCAGARGGCTAAAGAGATATTGATTMATCAGACATCAGGATTTCTTAAACAACACCAATCTCACTCCTTTCTACAAAGCTGAAGGATGTTGGCAGGATTTCTGTGACAAACTTTTCAGAAATGTCTTGATCAGTCTCTGCTTGGATTCTTCAGCTGATGGCASCATTTATTTGGGGATAAATAGTGCAGGATGCCAAGAGTGATGGCAAAGGAATTTGGAAAACAGCTACAAAAAAAGGGTACGAGGGCAAAAGAACTTTTGCTGAAGTGAGGGCAGATTGCAACCCCTAAGAAATCAGAGAAAATGTCAAAAAGTGCCCCAAAATTGACCTAGAAATATATAAATAAAGCACAGGCAAAGCCAGCCTTACCTTGGCTGAACAGGCTGTGCACTTATCGAACGCCAGGCTGACCGGGAGGACGTTATCAAACCTGGATAAAAACCCTCGGATCTAGAAGATGAAAAAAAATTCCATTGCACATCCATTCAATAAAAAGGACATCTAGAATGTTCCAACCCCCAGGAACACCTGCAGTAAATTTACACTGAGCACACATTACTGTTTTTCTAGACACAAATAATGGCACAGATTTCCAAATGCAGCACRATTTCACCAGAAACAGAGGCACAGCACCATCTGCAGTTGGCCTGGTCTGAGTGCAGAGTTTGATGACCACTTACACACATTTTTTTCCCCATCTCTGTAACCTGTAATCTGAGAATTTCACTGTTGTCCATTCCTCAGTTATGAAGTTAATTTGATATTATTGATAGGTTATTTTAAATTTTTTTTAAATTCCAGACCACTATTTTTGCTGACAGAGAGAGCTCTGAAAACATTTTGCAGGACAGTTTGGTTATTTCAACTATGAACTCTTTGGAGTATTGATCTTCCTTTTTATTCTGCGCTTTTCCAGGTCTATTACAATGAAGGGATGTCACAAAAAACAGAATTTAAGTAATTCTTATTATTACAAATTCTTATTATTACATTTCTTATTATAACATACTTGAATTTTAAAATTTTAAAACAGATTTTTTAAAACRCTGTACCTTTAACACATTTGTAACTACAGTTTGGGTTGAGTAGAAATAAAATGTGCTGATCTGTATCCAAAACTACAGGAATATTATGGAGAACTGTAATAATTGTGAATTCGCTGATTTGAATTGTTTTCAAATGCTGACGAGATTTAAAAAGTGAACAAAAGTAACTTTGAGATGCCCATATTGTCACCTCTGATGGAGCACAGAAAAGACAGAAATTRCTTTGTTCATATAATTCCTGCTCCAAACAAATTGCTGCTCAGCAGAAATTGTGTGTTCATGAGTAGGACAAACACCAGGAACACACTGCCTGGGCCTGTGTTATGAGTTAAAATATAAATAGATCATTTAAATTTATTTCTTAACAAGCACTGAGTCACTCTTCTGGGAAATGGAATCAGATTTTTAAGGAGACAAAGCCTGTGCTGATGAGTTCCCAGTTCCCAAACAAAAGCATTTACCCACAAAACATTTACCTGATGAGGAACAAGTCCAAGAGAGGTGGGTGGTTCGTTCATTCGGTCATCACTGCTGCTGGCCACAGCATAACCACTGCCAAAAATCCAACAGGGAAAATTAGAGCAAACACAACACAGTCAGAATTTCCAGTGACCTTCCAGGAATTTTGCTCCAGCTCAAAAGGTGGCAAGGAATCCGTGTGGAAAGTCTGCATTGCAAGAACTAAGATTCAGTCTGAGACTTGTAATGTGCCTTCAGCCCCTAAGACACCCGATCTTTCACAGGTTTTGGAGACAGAAAACAAGCCTCACTTTCAAGGTGCAACATTTYAGAGTGATGTCTGTATCAAACCCACTTCATTTCAAATAAGGTTTGCARTACAGGGTTTACCTGGAAGCCCTTTTTAGGCTTTATGTAGTTAAAACACCTCCCCATTACACCCAAACACTGCTCGGTGAAGGAAACCAAGGTCCACAAATGATGAGAGGAGAGAGAGGTTCAGAGAAGAGACGAGAGGTTCGGAGAGGTTCAGAGAGGTTCAGTTCAGACAGGAGAGGTTCGGAATGGTTTGGAGAGGGGAGGTTCAGAGAGGAGAGGTTCGGAGAGTAAAATGTTCGGAGAGAAGAGGTTTGGTTTGGTTTGGAGAGGTTCGGTTCAGAGATGAGAGGTTTCAGAGACGAGAGCATTGGAGAGGAGAGGTTCGGAGAGGTTCGGTTCAGGGAGGTTCAGAGAGAAGAGGTTCGGAAAGGTTGGGAGATGTTCAGTTCGGAGAGGTTCAGAGATGTTTGGTTTCGTTCAGAAAGGAGAGGTTTGGAGGGGAGAGGTTCGAGGAGGAGAGGTTTAGAGAGATTCGGCTCGGAGAGGTTCAGAAAGGTTCAGAGAGGAGAGGTTAGGAAAGGTTGGGAGAGGTTTGGTTTGGAGAGGTTCAAAGAGGAGAGGTTCAGAGAGGTTTGTAGAGGTTGGGTTCAGAGAGGTTTGGTTTAGAGAGGTTCGGAGAGGTTGGGAGATGTTCGGAGAGGAGAGGTTTTGAGAGGTTCGTTTGGTTCAGAGAGGAGAGATTCGGAGAGGTTCAGAAATGTTCAGAGAGGTTCAGTTTGGAAAGGCTGGGAGAGGTTCGGTTTGGAGAGGTTCGGTTTGGAGAGGTTCAAAGATGTTCGGTTCGGAGACGTTTGGTTTAGAGAGGTTAGGAGAGGTTTGGTTGGGAGAGGTTTGGTTGGGAGAGGTTCGGAGAGGTTCGGTTCGGAGAGGTTTGCAGAGGTTTGATTCGGAGAGGTTCAGTTGGGGGAGGTTCAGAGAGGTTCAGAGAGGTTTGGACAGGTTTGGTTTAGAGAGGTTCGGAGAGGTTTGGTTCAGACAGGTTCAGAGAGGAGAGGTTCGGAGAGGAAAGGTTCGGAGAGGTTGGGAAAGGTTGGGAGAGGTTCGGTTCGGAGAGGTTTGGGGAGGATCGGTTCGGAGAGGTTCGGTTTGGAGAGGTTCGGCTGGGAGAGGTTCGGTTTGGAGAGGTTTGGGAAGGGTCGGAGAGGTTTGGTTTGGAGAGGTTCGGTTTGGAGAGGTTTTGAGTGGTTCGGTTTGGAGAGGTTCGGTTCGGAGAGGTTCGGTTTGGAGAGGTTCGGTTCGGAGAGGTTCGGTTCGGTTCGGTTCAGAGACGTTTGGTTTAGAGAGGTTAGGAGAGGTTTGGTTGGGAGAGGTTTGGTTGGGAGAGGTTCAGTTGGGGGAGGTTCAAAGAGGAGAGGTTCAGAGAGGTTTGGACAGGTTTGGTTTAGAGAGGTTCGGAGAGTTTTGGTTCGGACAGGTTCAGAGAGGAGAGGTTCGGAGAGGAAAGGTTTGGAGAGGTTGGGAAAGGTTGGGAGAGGTTCGGTTCGGAGAGGTTCAGAGAGGTTAAGTTCGGACTGGTTTTGGAGAGGTTCGGTTCGGAGAGGTTTGGAGAGGTTCAGCTCAGAGAGGTTAGGT
>NW_026624268.1:68319-69862 GCF_030028575.1 Malurus melanocephalus
GGTTCGGTTTGGAGGGGTTCGGTTCGGAGAGGTTTGGAGAGGTTCGGTTTGGAGAGGTTCGGAGGGGTTCGGTTCGGTTTGGAGAGGTTCGGTTCGGAGATGTTTGGAAAGGTTCAGTTCGGAGAAATTTGGAGAGGTTCGGTTCGGAGAGGTTTCGAGTGGTTCGCTTTGGAGAGGTTCGGTTCGGAGAGGTTTCGAGTGGTTCGCTTTGGAGAGGTTCGGTTCAGAGAGGTTTGGAGAGGTTCGGTTCGGAGAGGTTTGGAGAGGTTCGGTTNGGTTCGGTTCGGAGAGGTTTGGAGGGGTTCGGTTTGGAGAGGTTTGGAGGGGTTCGGTTTGGGGAGGTTCGGTTCGGAGAGGTTTTGAGGGTTTCGGCTTGGAGAGGTTTGGAGAGGTTCGGTTTGGAGAGGTTCGGTTTGGAGAGGTTCGGTTCGGAGAGGTTCGGAGAGGTTCGGTTTGGAGAGGTTCGGAGAGGTTCAGTTTGGAGAGGTTTGGAGAGGTTCCGTTTGGAGAGGTTTGCTGTGGAGAGGTTCAGTTTGGACAGGTTCGGAATGGGTTCGGTTTGGAGAGGTTCGGTTTGCAGAGGTTCGGTTCGGAGAGGTTTCGAGTGGTTCGGTTTGGAGGGGTTCGGTTCGGAGAGGTTTGGAGGGGCTCGGTTCGGAGAGGTTTNGTTTGGAGAGGTTCGGTTTGGAGAGGAGAGGTTTGGAGAGGTTCGGAGAGGTTTGGAGAGGTTCGGTTTGGAGAGGTTCGACTCGGAGAGGTTTGCAGAGGTTCGGTTTGTAGAGGTTCGGTTCGGAGAGGTTCAGAGAGGAGAGGTTCGGTTCGGAGAGGTTCGGTTCGGAGAGGTTCGGTTCGGAGAGGTTGGGAGAGGTTCTGTTTGTAGAGGTTTGGAGAGGTTCCGTTTGGAGAGGTTCGGTTCGGAGAGGTTTGGAGAGGAGAGGTTCGGTTCGGAGAGGTTCAGAGAGGAGAGGTTCAGAGAGGAGAGGTTCAGAGGTTTGTAGACGTTCGGTTAGAAGAGGTTCGGAGAGGTTGGGTTTGGTTCGGAGAGGGTTGGAGAGGTTCAGAAAGGTTTGGATAGGTTCTGTTCAGAGAGGTTCGTTTCGGAGAGGTTTGGATTGGTCAGGAGATTCGAAGAGGAGAGGTTTGGAACGGTTCGGAGATGAGAGATTTGGTGTGGAGAGGTAGATTTGAAGAGGAGAGGCTTGGAATGGTTTGGAGGGTTTTGTTTCGGAGAGGTTTGAAGAGAAGAGGTTTGGAGAGGTTTGTAGAGGTTCGGTTCAGAGATGTTTGGTTCAGAGGGGTTCGGAGAGGAGAGGTTGGAAGAGGTTGGGAGAGGAAATGTTCGGAGAGGTTGGGAAAGGTTGGGAGAGGTTCGCAGAGGGAGAGGTTCGCAGAGGGAGAGGTTCGCAGAGGGAGAGGTTCGCAGAAGGGAGAGGTTCGCAGAAGGGAGAGAGAGGAGAAGGGAGAGAGAGGAGAAGGGAGAGAGAGGAGAAGGGAGAGAGAGGAGAAGGGAGAGAGAGGAGAAGGGAGAGAGAGGAGAAGGGAG
>NW_026624268.1:70272-81458 GCF_030028575.1 Malurus melanocephalus
GAGAGGAGAAGGGAGAGAGAGGAGAAGGGAGAGAGAGGAGAAGGGAGAGAGAGGAGAAGGGAGAGAGAGGAGAAGGGAGAGAGAGGAGAAGGGAGGAGGTGCTGAAGACTTGATGAATCAGTTCCCTCAAACACTTCTCATTAATCACATTAATTAGCAGACAACATCACACCTTACAGAACTGTCCTGCTTGAGGAGCAATTCCTCATTCTCCCTAAAGATGCCATGAAATGTGCCTGATTCCTCAGAGAACCCCTCGACTCACCCTTCAGGATGCTGCAGAACAGAAACCATCAGCTCCACTGCCAGGGCTCCGGCCACCATGGCCAGCCCAGGCCGGCTGACYGTGCACTGCTGGTCCAGTGTCCGATCCCTGGTGGACTACAAAACAGACACTTGTAAAAGAAAGAGAAAAGTAACCCCAAAGTAACCCCCYGCCCTGTACAAAACACCTCTAGTGCTGTGCAATGAATCTTCCAAATAAAAATGAGCTGATACTTCACCMCGTGTGCATCAACATAAAGCAAATCCCTTCCTAAAACATCATTAAAACCAAATAAAAACTCAAATCACAACAAAAGAGATTTATTCCCCGTCTGCATGAGGTTCTACTCACATCCCCTGGTGCCACAACATCGTTGCAGAAGTAGCAGCCCAGTTTATAGCCAGGGATATTTGAGAAGAGTGAGGATCCCAGCAGATCAGAAGAAGCAGAGGCATTGCTGAAGCATGAATCACCAGATTCTTGCTGTTTTGGTTTCTTCAGGCCGTGCCTCATAACAACAAAAGTGTCAAATCCCAAGGCAGCATTGATGACCAACTGTGAACAATAAAGTCAGAACAACAGATTTTAAGTGAGCCAAAAAGGGAAGAGGAAAACAAAGTCCTGAAGGTTTTATTCACTGTAAATGCCAAAACCCCCACATGCTGTAGATGGATGAGCAACCCATTAACTGCATATTTACCACCTCAASCATAAACAACAGAGTTTCTGAAAGGTGCAGAGCTCCAGTTGTCAAGCACTGAGAAAAAACAAAACCAAAATAAAAGGCTGCTTCAGAAAGCCCCAAGCCCTCGCCTTAGTCTGTGCCTTTCAGGGAAATCCAAACGAGTGACTCCCTCTAGCTGTCACACAAACCTAGGCATGCTTGCTGACAAAAAACTAACRGCAACTTCGAGCAGTCAAATGCCATCTGTTATCCAAAACAATTTCTGCTCAGTAAGGAAAGCAATTAATGATTACTTATGGTCTTCATCTGCATCTGCTTAGTCACATGGGGAGCAGCAGCAGCTGTGCTGCACAATCCTCTGTCCTCATTTCCCCCTGCTCTCCCCTCTGTGGCAGTGCAAAGGGTGATCTGAAGCRCTGTGCTATGAGCACAATATTGATACAATAACCACTGCAGCCAGCAAAATGTAAAGGAAGATAAATGGCTCCATGGGCAGATACTTTTGATAGAAATCTGGTGCAGCAGTTTCTCATTTTCCATTCTTACAGGCAGGAATTATTTAAAAGGAGAATGCTGAGGGGAGCTCTCTCTAGAATTAGTCATCTTCATTAGCAAGCTTGTGAGTCTCATCATCATTCTCAGTATTTCAAATCATTTCTGGATATTCTCTTTCAACCCTGGAGTGGCTTATTTTTCCTCAGTCCTGAAGTGGAACCACGCTGTTAAATCTCTCCAGAGTTTCAGCAATTAAAAGATTGCATTTTCTCTCTGYATCTACCTGTAAAACCTGAATATGGTGTTCCACTTCAAAATATGAGGAAGAAACCATGGCTGATATTATCAGAAATTAATAATGGTGCTAAAYAATTCCAACTGGCATCAGCTGTTTTTTTCTTCTCAGTTTACTGGCTGGTGACTATTTCAATCTAACTGACCCTTAATAAAAAAAAAAATCATCTGGTTTTGATAAAGAGACACTGGAAAAATATCTTTTGGCATGCATTAAAAAAAATACAAAATAAGCAAAATTTTCCAAGTTCCAGTGCTCAGTAGGAACAGAGATTTAACATCTGACAGGAGGATTTCACATTTGAGGGGTTTRTTTGTCCACGGTGCTTGTTTTGGGGGATGGACTGCAGGAATGGCAAAGATCATCAAGGCAACGGAATAAGGGGGGAAACAACTTTTCTTTCCACCCACAGACCTGGATTTGTGCACTTTACACAAATTATCACTCACTGTGCTCTTTTTTTGCCTGTTCTGAGAGCTTGGGGAGCAAACTGTGCAGTGCTTGAGATCTGCAGGTGCCACACAAAATCAAATTTGAAGTGGAGCTCTCGCTCAGTGTTTACCAACATGAAATAAGAGCATTTGTTTGGACACCTTGAGATTTCCCTGCTGTGCTGTTCAGTGACAGAGAATTCTATCTTCTCTGATCAAAATGATGTTATTGAATCAACCAACTGTGATGCAGACACACTATACCATTGAGCAACAGAGGAATGTCACCAAAAATGACAGAATTTATCCTCAAAATGATTTGAATGCAAGGGAAATGCAGAGGGGCTCTGCTGGCTAAGGAGAGCAGAGGGAGGGAAGTTTTGGAGATCATAAAAGGAGGGAAGTTCCCTCTGTGGGTGGGAAGTTTYGGAGATCATAAAAGCACTGTATCCYGATTKAACCAGGAAGATCACATAGAAAATGTGCACAAAAACTGCTTCTATGGCTGAAAATTACCAATCATCATACATGTGAAGAGCAGGCTGGCACTTCCCATTTCAACACCCAGCTTTCAAACTCACTGTTTTTGTTATTGTTGTGCTGGTTTTGAACAGCTAAAAGATTGCTGCAAGACCACAGGTGCAAACTGCAGCAAGGACAGGAAGTTCAAGGAGGAGCTGCTGAAGTTGTCAGGTTACACAGATTTACACCTGAGGTTGTAACTCAGTGAATCCCACATTGAAGGGACACACTGATCTCTCCTCTGGCAAAGGGCAGCTCATTTGAGCTGGAAAGACAAAAAAGCTCATTGTTCAGGGCCAGAAATGTATTTAAAATAAGGAAAGAATGAAAGAAAATTAAAAAATGGAATAACACAGTACCTTCCTCTTGCTRGCTGCAATGACAGCAGGCAGCCACCGACTCTCCCGAGTGTCCATCAGCAGRAAAACCACATCGTGGGCATCAATGAGCTCCTCAAGCTTTGCCACATCCTTCTGAGCCTGGGCCATTGTCACCTCCGAGAAATTCACTGGGTGGCCTGGCATGGGGATGCTCATGTTATAACCCTCTGAGATCTGGGGGGAGACATACACAAACCAAATCATGTTAGAACCCTCTGAGATCTGGGGGGGGCACACAGAGAACAAATCATGTTATAACCTCAGTTATGAAGAGGGCACACACAAACCAAATCATGTTATAACCTCAGCTCTGGGTGGGGGGGGGCACATAGAGAACAAATCACGTTATAACCTCAGCTATGGAGAACACAGAGAACAAATCATGTTATAATCTGAACTCTGGAGGGGGGCACACAGAAACCAAAGCATGTTATCAGCTCAGCTTTGGAGGGACACACAGAAAACAGATCATGTTAGAACCTCAGCTCTGGGGGGACACAGAGAAACCAAATCATTTTATAACCTGAGCTATGGAGGGGGCACACAAAGAACAAATCATGTTATAACCCTCTGAGCTCTGGTGGGAGACATACACAAACCAAATCTTGTTATAACCTCAGCTCTGGGGGGCACACAGAGAATAAATTATGTTAGAACTTTCAGAGCTCTGGGACGCGGGAGGAGCACAAAGAAATCAAACCATGGTATAACCCTCTGAGTTCTGGGGGAGACACACAGAAAACAAACCATGGTATAACCCTCCGAGCTCTGCAGGAAGCACACAGAAACCAAATCATGTTAGAACCTGAGCTCTGGAGGGGCACAGAGAACAAACCATGTTATAACCTCAGCTCTGAGGTGGGCACGCAGAGAACAAACCATGTTATAACCCTCTGAGCTTTCAGGAAGGCACACAGAGAACACTGGGTTAAAAAGGAGAGACTGGATTGATATAAAATTCAATGCAAATCATAGAGTACAAATTCAGCTCCTGCTGGTCAGAATGGCAGCTCTGCTCTTCACATCTCTCTGTGTGTCAATGCTGTGCACTAAAGCACGGGGCTGGAGTTTCTGAGTGTGCATTTATCCAGAACATCCCAGTCTCTGGGAAATCTCTGGGAAATCACCACAAGAACACAGTGGAACTGCTCCTAATSCCAGGGGTTACAAACATCCCTAAAAACCCAAGCAGCCACATTCACATATKATTACGATCTGTTAAACTTACCTAAAACCTGCATTCTCTTCCCAGCCCCTTCCCCCACCATTTTAACAGGCTGCAGTTTATATTCCTGCAGAATATTCACTCAGTTACAGCCAGACACGTGTGCAGTATCACACACTCTGTTCTTCATTTCAGTTCCTTAGGAGAGCAACAATAGTCTCAAATGATTTCTCTGTAACTCCCCCAGACATGTGTGAACTTGAGACAGCAGAAAAGCACCTCTGAGTGCAGAGCTTGGCTGTCTGGGGACTTGCACTGTGCAGATGCTGCAGGAACCTTTCCCTCTTCCAGCCCCTTTTTGGGCAAGCCATAGGGAGAGTGAATATTGAGCCAAACAAGCATTTACACAATGTACAGAAACACAAACAATGAACTCCCTCCTCTGGAAATGGGGTAGCACAATCTGCCAGCCATCTGCTGGAAGGGAGAATGGATCCTCAGACAGGATACAGAGCCTTGCCAAAGCCTCCCTGCTCCTCACTGCACTCTCAGCAACTGGAAATTAAAATGCAAAATGTAAAAGCTGGAGGGACCAAGTGTAAAATTCCACGGGAAGAGAGGAAAGGAAGGCTGGTGGAATGAGCTTTTGAACAGAACAATCAATTACCAGCACAACTCAGAAACCCAGGTGGGTCAAATGAGCAGAAGGGTGAAAACATATCCTGAACATCAAAAGGATAAAAAGAACCAGGCCCCGGTAGCAGCTTGGAGAAATGAGTGTGGGTAATATCTGCATTAACCATTCCAAAGGATACATCTTTTATCCCCCTCCTTCCCCTCTGAACCATCATCACAGACCTCAGGAAATTCTTGCAGGAGATTCTCCTTTCAGTGTCATTCCTCCAAAAGGTTGTGGCAGCAACACAAAACTTAATCCATGCTGTTTTTATGGATAACTCATCAAGTCCTTGCCTTGCATCATTAGATCAGCTCACCTGACACTGCTCGTGACTTAAGAGAGCAATTTTTGTTCAATAAATTCAAAGAAATAAGCTGGACACTAGCAGCACAGAAAAATGGTAATGAGGTTTGTAAACCACTAAGTTCTTACCAGAATTCAGAAAAATTCTCATCCAGGGACTGCAGCTGCAGGAATAGAGGAAAGTCTGGCAGACTCCACAATTTTATTTGAATAACTGCCCATCAAAAAAACCACACCACTCACCAGCCAAAGTGGCTGGGGTGCACTTTGGCAGCCAAACACTGGCAAAAAAAGGCACAGTGATATTATTGTAAGGAGAAGCAAACATGGATATATCCCCAAAAAAAGGTCTTGCTCATTCTACAGAATTCCAAAACCTCAGGAGTCATGACATGACAAAAAGAATTTCGCTTGATTGCTCACAAAAAAGTTTGGATTTTTAAGACCAGAACCTAAGAAAAGTTTTAAAATGCCTCCAAATTATCCAAGGCAAAATACTGAGTTATTGTCTCATCAAGTATTAGAATGACACATTTCTTTTCAAAAAAGGGACCATTTGTTGACATGTGCAAAATAATAAAAGAGAATGCAATTTGCATTGACAGCTGACCCAAGCTGTGCTTGAGGCTCCAGTGCTTTTGGGTTTTGTGAAGTTTTTTTTTGAAGTAAGCAGGCATCAAAAYATTGCATAACCATAACCTTTTCTCTCCATTTTATTCATTTGTGCATTAACTTTCTGCATTTTTGCTTGAACCATGGCTCAGATCACTTACAATTTGACTGTGCTCCATACATTAAACATTAAAGAGGTATGTGGCTACAGCAAATTTTAAGGCCTGGGTGTTGCCTTTATTTAATTGCTCTGTAAGAAGGTCCTACATGAAGTGGCCCCTCATTCAGAATAAAACAAAGGGTGGTAAGATCCTAAATACCCTGGAATTCCATGGATGGAGAGCTCAGGGAATGATTGAATAGGAGAGGGAAGAAAGCAATCCCACAGCAGCTCTGGGAATGACTCTGTGCATGACCTAYTTGTAATGGGAAGCTGAGAWTCCATAAATGCTATTTYCAAGGCCTCCCTTCTTTTTTCTAGTATAAGAGTTTTCTATAATAAAAAGCTAGTGATAATCTCAGAAGGGGCAGGAAACAAATCCAAGCTCCTTGCCAAAGCACTCCTTGTTTCATCAGCAGTGACCAGGTGGATACTCTTCCAATGAGAGAGAATGCAAAATTCAAAAAATAAAACAGAATTCACAGAGAGCAGCCAAGCWTTTCAAAGGCAACCAGGAGGAATCGTGGTTTGTGTGTAAAATATTGCTCAAAATGAAGTCAGAGAAAGTCAATTATACGAATGGCGGAGGAAAGCAAACCCAAGTTTTCAGCAATGCCTTCAGAACTGGCACTGCTGGTTGGGCTSCCCTGGGATGGAAAGGACCCTGTGGGTTTCCAGACAGCAAGARAGAGCTTTGGCTGCTCCTTCACCGTGTGAGAAATGAGCTCAAAACCCAGCACAACTGATCTTGTAATACAARTGTATTGTGATAAATCTGATAAATCTGGGCTCTGCTCTGAAGCACAGCGCAGGGTGCAGGAASAGATGCAGCTCCTTTCCCAGCAGCAGCCTGTGCTCAGCTGGGCAGAAAYAGCTCCAGCAGCTTCACTCACTGCCCAAACCATCCCAAAGCACCAAGACTTTACCCAGAACAATTAAAAATTCATTTCAAATCCATGTGCTTGGCCTGCTCTTGAGCCTCAGGCTGTCAGAGTGATCTGAACTGTGTGAAGCAGAGGTTTTCCTGCTGTTAAACCCTGCTAATTCCTGATGTTCTCCTCTGTACAGCACAGGATACTTCTCCATGAATTCCGCTGCAGAAAGCACTTTGATTAAAAATACATCAGAAACATTTTCTCATAAGAGTCCCCGGGATGTGAGCCACTGCTTTCTCCTCCTTTGTGCCACAAAGCTCTGAAAGCAGGTTCTGAAAGCAGATTCCACTGAATCAGAYACATCCATGGCATGAGGAAATAATAGGGAATATGTAATGCTGYTGGGGTGGGAACTGTGCTAGGAAAACAGGGGTGGGTGTAGAGTGTTTGAGGTGAAGGGTAGAGGAAAAATTCCCTGCTCACAGTACAGGTTGCACATTGGAGACACTGTCACTGACAGCACTGAAAATGGGCTGTGCCTGAACGTGTGCACTGAACAATGCATTGTGATGCACATCAGAAAGTCAAAAACGATAAAGGCTGACACTGCCTTGCATTGTAAAGCTTCTAAAACAACATCAAAACTGACTMTTGCCTTYTGCTCCTTTTCAGCCACTTCATTTMGTAAGYCATTATCACCAGGCTCCCAAAAACAGGAGCGCTTTGGTCACAGGCCAGCACTGATCTCTGGGTTATAAACTCCTTCCCTTTGCTGCAAGTTAAATACTAAGCTATTAGCTTCTAATGTCGAAAATCAATTTAGATAACACTGCAAATTTTGGGTCTAAAATGTAATAGGAAATCTCAATAATACATTTACTACCTCCCTCAAGGCCTGTTCCCATAGYAGACAATTAATACATCTGACCTGGCATTACTCAAACTCCCTTAGAACATCCTAGGTAGGAAAAAATTTTACTTAACTATCAATGAGCTACAAAATGACTGAGATGATTCTTAATTATATTTCATTACTGCAAATATTTGCCTCAATTAAGTTACCAGGGAGAGAGAATTGAAGTCAAATATTTCAGTAAGTAAAGTTAATAGTTGTGTAGTGGTTTCCCCACTAATGTTTGACTACCAGAAATTGAAACAGCAATTTAAAATCATTGTTTGGTTTTATACCCTCGGTGGATGTAATAACATGTAAATAATGATCTTACCACTCCTGGGAAGATTTTCTGCAGCCTGTCTGCTGCTGCCAGAGCCTTGGGCTTGCCCCCACTCAGGCAGTCCTCGAACTCGTAGAGCGGCTGCCGCACGGGGTTGGAGTAGGAGATCTTGGCATTGTCCACAAAAGTGATCTTCCTCACCCCCCAGCCCTAAGGGGGACACAATTTATTCATGAGCATTACAACAAATCTTTTTGAATAATGCCAGAAACTCAGCATTGAGTTTTGTCCAACTTTTGCAAATGATTCAAAGCAACTGAAACAAGGGAACAGAAAATTTGGTTGGTCTGAATATGGCATTTAACAGAAATTCCTCAAACTCTGCAGAATTCAGTGGGGTGTGGTGAGCATCCCTGAAAGGAATTATCAGCAAAGTTACTTCAAGTGCTTCACTTTGGTCTTTACAGCTTATTAATTTGTTCCAGAATTTCCTGTTCAATCTTTAATATAAATTCAAATAAAGTACTATTCTGCCAAGGTTCCCCTACTATCTCATATTAGCAGAACTTCAGTTATTTCCCTAAGCTACAGTTCTTCTCCCTTCCCTGCAATTTATTGTATCAACTAACGTGCCTTATGCATATTTTATTGCAGAAAATGTCATTTTTCTCTTATATGTCACAGCTGCTGGGCAAAAAAAAAAAGAAAAAGAAATACAGAATTTATGAGAAACATAAAATATTTTTAAGATTAACTCAAGACTTGCCATCAAGGTCCTTGCAACACTGCAGCCCAGTGTCCCAGCTCCCAGYAGCAGGCACTTGGCAGACACAATCTTTTCCAAATCCAGGGTAGGCACCAACCTCCAGCACATCAGCTTCAAATTCAGATCCACGGATGACTCTGCTAACCTGGAATAAATAACAACACTTCTGAACACTTTGTGAATCTCCAACAAAGCAGTCACTGGTAAATCAGCTGAATGAGTTAATTTTAGTTTTTTTTTTAAAGGAGAGACAGCATTCAGCAGTTTAGCACATAAGAAATATGAAAAACATACAAGGGCTTCTGAAAAAAAAAAAAACAAAAAACAATGTAAAACTAAAATTTTAGTAACAAAATGGATGCAAGCATGAAAATAAAAATAGTGTCTCAGCCAAGGTTCCTGCAAAGCTTAGGGGTAAAAACCAGATCATTTGTTCATAAAGTTTCATTTCTCTTTCAAACTGGTTTCCTGTGTCCAGTTACACCAGCCCTTATCAGGAAATATTCCACTTGTGCCCTAAAAAATGTGGGCAGTTCTTTGTGCAAGTTTAAAATGAGGCAGAAAATGTCTGTTCAAGCAAGTGGCAGATTTTTATATTCATCAGAACACAGAGTGTTAAAGCTTTCCTCAAGTCAGGTCACCACAGCTCTCAAATTCCTGGCAGTTTCAATCAATTAAATATCAGAAACAGAACTTTTTCAGCATCCAGTGAATTATTTGTCCAACAAGGATTTCAGATGGCAGCTGTCAATGCTGGCTTTYTACCAACCCCCTCTGTGGGAAGCCCAGAAGTGATCATTAATACAAGTACAGAAGATCAAGTTACATTTACCTAAAGAATTCAGAGCCTTGAGATGAACTTTCTCAAATGTCTATGAAGACACTGAGAAATTCCACAATTGCAAAATTAAAAATGGCTTTACTTGATGGACAAAATGTGAAACTGAGTCATGAGCCCAACAGGTTTTTCCAAGGCAAGGACACAGTTGCAAGCAGTGAAAGCTGACACTGTAACCCCACTCTTTTCAGTCAATTGCCCAAACATAATGTGCAAAATGATAAAAATTATTAAGGTCACATTTCCTGAGCTCTTTCTTGTCACACTGACAAATCCCAAAGGCTGAATTTGTCCCTGTGCTTACTTCCATGAACAACCTGCAGGTTACAGAATTCAGTGAAACCACCACAGGCCTGTAACACTCTGACCTACATTTCACTCAGTTTGAAATAAAATACATTTGAAAATTTTTGTTGGAGCCAAAAATTGCCAGTATTTCCACAGCAGGCAGTGCACTGCAAAAATAATGTCCCAACAATATGCAGTGTTGTGTATATTCTCACCTATTTCACATTTCAACTTGCTATGGATTAAGCCCAAGTGAAGAAAACTTTAGGAATTTCAAAGCTAATGAACAAACCTTTTGGGATCCATGCATTCACTGAGATTCACCATCCTTGGTCCCATGCCTCCCTTTTGGTTCTTCTCCCATCCTACAGCTTTTGGACAATCTGTTTGACATATTCAAAAAAAGGGAAGAAAAAAAGGAAAGAATGAAAGTCTTAATATCACATGACAGGAAAAAAAAAGAAACTTTATTGAATTGAACCCTGTTGGGAAAAAATTTATTCTAAACATGGCAGTAAATAACCTGAATTTTAACAACCTATTAAAACCTGCCACACACATGGAGCTGTTTACATCAGCTGAGAGTTCCTGGAGAATTYCTTTGCTCTCAGGTGTCCCATTGTGCTGCTTTTGCTGTTCAGCTTCACAGGCARGACAGGGATGGCAGCACTCCCCATCAGATCTTAATGTCAGGCTCAGTAAATTCAGAATTCTGCCAAGTTYCATCACCATTTAGAGCTCCCCAGACCCATCTGTAAATTCAGTGGAGAATTCTATCTTAATTAAATATAATTAAACCATCTGCAACAATGGCCTGGAAAGCATTCAGAACTTTGTGGATGAGGTAATTTTGTGATACTGTCCTGTATCCTGAAATTAAATCTGAGATTGTGTTCTGCCATTACAAATACATTGCTTTAAAATACACCTGAAAGTTATTATGGGATTGAAGGAATAGTTCCATTCTGGGACAGGTTTTTCCCATTTTAGAAATATTTTGAGAATTTAAGTTTGCATCACATAAATATGCTATCACATGCTTTTTTTTCCTACCTGAGAAATTGTGTACAAATTTAACCCAAAACAAACACCCCAAAACAAAACAAAAAAACCAGAAAAAAAACAGAAAAAAAAAGAAGAAAAAAAAAAAGGAAAAAAAAGAAAAGAAAAAAGAAGAGAAAAGGAAAAAAGGAGAAAGAAGTAAAGAAGAAGTAAAGAAAAAGGAAAAAAGGAGAAAGAAGTAAAGAAGAAG
>NW_026624268.1:81889-88541 GCF_030028575.1 Malurus melanocephalus
TCTGGGTTTCAAATTAGAAACACAATTACAAGAGTTATAAATGAAGAAAGAATATTCCCTCTCCTTTCTTTGCTGAAGAAGGAATCATTTCCTTTAGAGACATTTAACTGAAATTTTCAACAATTCAAAACCCATCAGAAATAACTTAAGTACTGCTTTTGCAGCAGTAATTTATTTTTCCATCTCTGCAGTGACTAAGGAAGGAGAAAAGAAACAGAAAAGAATTTTTACCAATGTATTACCTGGGTCCAGGGGTGTTTCTGGCAGTTGGATTTCAAAGATAATGCTGTGGGTGATGTCTCTGACCCCTTGCATGGTTCTGTCTCTGAAGCAGAGCACTTCAACCCTCTGCAGAACATTACCCCTGCCATTAACAAAAAAGAAAAAAGAYAAATAGAGACAGACATGCAACTTCTTGAATAGGAAAAGGACTTTTTTCAACACAGGTTTGGTCCCTTGCAGATTCTGAAGGAGGCTTTTGCTCTTAGAGCTGAACACTTGCCTTTATAAAGTATAGAAATAGAAATAATTTCTTGAATATAAGAAAATAACTAGTTTGTGAAACAGCTCTAAAGCAATCCTCTGTCATTGATCAAATACTGGACAAMTTGCACATTTAGAGGAATAAAAAGCAGAAAAGCAGCAGAGCACTCATCAGGTGACAATGATGGACTTTGCTGGGCACCAAGATTCTCTGAGCTCTCAATAAATATAATTTCTTATAATCCTTATGATTCAAACCCCAAATCAAACAATGGGAATTTTAGTGCCTAAACCCCTCTGAAACCCAAGGCTGTGTAAAGCTCTTTGGGCATTTTCACCTCCTTTTACAGCTCAACCAGCACTCACCCAACCCTCTCCTTCCGGACAGTTTTGGAATAAAATGTATCACTCAAAACTGTAACAGTGCAACTTAATTACAATTTTGTTACAGTAATCCTGCATTTAATTTTTTTGTTTCAAAGTYTAAATTTTGAAAGTTAAACTTTTTGTTTCAAAAACCAGGGAGTAAAACTGTGTSTTGTGTTTCCATCTTCTGCCCAACAAAAAAAAAAAATAGTACAAGAAAACCTGAGAAGATCTGATTTTCAAAATGGAGGTCTACTATTACTTGACACTAATTAATGATCTAAATTCACAGAATACTTCAAACAAGATTAGCCCTAACCCTAAGTATAACTTAATTACATTTTTGTTACAGCAGACCTGAATTTGTCTCTTTAAATTTTTTGCTTCAAAAACCAGGGGGTAAAACCCTGTCTTGTCTTCCCATCTTCTGCTCAACAAAACAAAAAAAAAAAAGACAGATAGTACAAGAAGAAAACCTGAGAATGTCGGATTTTCAAAATGTACGTCTATTACTTGACACTAATTAATGATYTGCATTCACAGAATACTTAAAACAAGATTAACACTTACCCTAACCACAAATTAATTACATTTTTGTTACAGCAGCCCTGAATTTGTCACTTTAAATTTTTTGTTTCAAAAAACAGGGGTAAAACTGCATCTTGCCTTCCCATCTTCTGCACAAAAAAAAACCCCAAAAAAAACCCAGATGGTACAAGAAGAAAACCTGAGAAGATCTGATTTTCAAAATGTAGGTCCACTATTACTTGATACTAATTAATGATCTGAGTTCACAGAATACTTCAAACAAGATTTGCAAATGCTGGAGGGCATTGGCAGGGTGTGAAGCAGCTATTTCCAGGTCCACGTATCCATGTAGGATTAGGATTAACAGGAATTTGTGACTGCCAGAAGCAAAAAACAGAATAATGTACAAAATGAGAATCACTCAAGGTGAAAAAACAAATCTCAGGTGGGTGATATGAGTGAAATGCCATGGGGAGATAAAGATCTCATTTGATATCAACCACTAAATAATTTTTATGGGAAAGAATGAAATAGATACCATTTGTGGGCTGCCAGAATCAGGAAGTTTCTCAGTGGCCATCCTGGGTAGTGGGATAAATTACAGGGATCATAAACTCCAACCGTCACCTGCAAATGGAATTGCTCCACRTGAGAAGGCATCTACCCACAGGAATATCTGTTTCATAGCAAAAATTATCTGATATTTTTGATGGAAAAAGTCTGGACAGGGAAGGCCTACACACACATTTTGCAAATTTATAAATATTTAATCCATGGTCACACTGGATTTCAGTCAAGCTTTTCCACAGCTCTGAGATTTATTATTTTATGCGATTTATTCAGGACATTGAACTTCAAACCATTCACAAATTAAACATCTGTGTTTTATAAAAAGATCTAAAATCCTCATTACCTTTCCTCCTTGGTCTTGAAAGAAGCCATCCCACTTTTTCAGCAGGGATATCACRACAGAATTGTCATGATATTTGATCAGGAAATAAGGCAGGGCTGTCACCCCCTCCTTCTGGCAGAGGTCATCGTATGCTTTCTGCAGGCCTTGGATCTGGAAGGGAAAAGACACCTGAACCAACAGTTCCAACAATTTTACAGTGTAATATGGAAGAGACTAAAAAAAAATTAACTTCACTCTTAAAAAAATGAAAAATAACTCCTTTTTCTTGTCCAATCATGCATTTTAGCAATAATTTYGTAATTTTAATGACTCAGCTCACTCAGGGGATTCCCCTTTATAAAGGTTTCTTTTAAATGAGTTTCCAAAACACAGCTATATATTCACTAATTATAATTTTATTAACATATATATATCTCAAAAACATAATACATATATAACATATAGCGTAACATTATCACCTCTTAAAGAATTGTTTGCCTCATCTGCATCTAAACTGAGACAATTTATGAAACCATGAAACAAAAGGTAAACAAAAACACCATGTAGAAATAATAAAAAAGKGAAGATTTAAAAAGAAATTAGAGTCTCAAATGACTTCAGTATGTGGTAACAAAATATAGTGAGTTTTACAGCTTACAAAAGTTGTAAATACTACAGAGTCCAGCCCAATAAGTATTTTGAATACCTGATTTACTGTGAACCTGTCCCCAAGACACACAGGTTTCTGAGTTATATGAATTCCATCAGGGAAGCAGAGGGCAGGGTAGCAAAACCAGTAATAGAAATGATACTTCTTTAAATCCTAGGGGGGAAAAAATGTAAAGTTAGATAACAAAGAGAAATATCAAAGTAAATTATGCAATACTAATTATAATTGATGGTTTATGATGCTAATCATAGGAACCACAGTACTCTTTATCTCATAATGATATCAAATCTTAAAAATACTAAAAGACTTCACTTCTCTGCACATGTTTTTGTTTAAGATTTAAACAGAAATGTGTGTACAATCCTTCAGTTTTTGCTAGCTGGAGCATTTAGCAAAACTTTCATTTTGTTCAACATGAAACAGCTGCTCTACTTTTACTGCTATCTGTAAGGCCATCAGGTAACCTGATCCATTTGTAGAAAATAACATAAAAATATATTAATACAGCATTTCTKCTAAAAAGAAATTCCTTCACCATTCCCACTACAAAGCTCTAAASAGGAGACACAAATTATCTCTACTCACTGCAAATGTCAGCAGCAGGAACCTGTTCAAGAGCATTGGGTTCTCCAGAGCAGCTCCAGATTTAATTGATTCCCAGATCTGTCAATGGTTGTAGGGACAAAAAAGAAGACAAAGGAGAGAGGAGCAAAAAGAAAATATGAGAACAGCTGCAAAAATCTGTAATTCTTCAAGCTACCTTTAGAGTATGGAAATAAAAATTCACTGTGACCTTTTCTAACTGATCTCATCCATTGTTATCTGTGTTAAAAGGGTTTTAAAGGTCAGACACAGGGAATTAYGAGGAAAGCAAAAAATTCATTGTTTTGAGTGAAAATATCCATGAAAACTTTGTTACTCAAGGCAATTAACTAAAGGAACCAAGGACTGGTCAAAGTAAAGTGTCTTAAATTTTGACTTCGACCTCTCCCCAAGCCATGACATTAAATTACCTGGTTCCAGTGAAGGCAGACCAGCCCCTCTGACCCACCTTCATCTTTTTTTAATCTCTGACTTCTTGATGTTGTGGAGCTTCCCCCATGTCCCACAGACCACAGTAATCTGGAGTTTAAACCAGGCACTGCTGGTTTCTGAGTGGCAAGACAACAAATGCTAAAAGTGTACTCGACAGAATTCAAGTCCATAGCAGCTCCAATAGCCCTGTTCAGCTTAAAATGCAATGGAGTTTTCAAAGGATAATTAATTATTATTGGTTATATTAGGTTTTACTCTCTAGCAGAGAACAGCAAAAAAGAAACACCAAACTATTCCTTCCAGAAGAAAGCAAATCCTGAGGTTGCTCAGGACTGGAGTATCTCCAAGATTTGGGGCAGAGTATAAAGCACTTCAGCTGCCAAAAAGGATTTGGAAAAAAACTGTGATCTGATTTTTAACCTTACCTCATTTGCTTCTTTATCCAGAAGTGATTTCTTATCACAGGATTTGAAAGTCTCRAAAGTGTTGGTGTTGTACAGAGTTCCAAAAGCAGGACAGCAGCGTGCTGGTATGGGAGCATTCCTGAAAAACAGAAGGAAACTTTGGGAATTGGACACCACCACCTTTCACACAACCAGCAGCAGCACCATCTATCTTATGGTGTAACCTTGCCCTGGAATTATCACATGGAGAGGCAGAGTAACAGAATTAACACCACCTCTTCATGAAAACAGTTTTGGTTTTGAACATGGATTTGCAGTATAATAATAATAATAGTAATAATAACTAGTGCAAACACATCTCCATCATTACTTCAAAAATAGATCAGGCATCCATATTATCTCAAAGCAAGGTGATACTAAATCATGGATTGAAGGTTTTAAATTCTGTTCAAATATAAGCTGGCCATGAAAAATGTGATTTTCACAAGAAAAACTTTTTCAGGCTGAATTTAGATGTCAGTATTGTACTCACATAAAGAGTTACTCAGTTAAAATTTGATGTTTAAAACATGTCCCAAAGGAAACCTAAACCAGACAAAAGATTCAGCAGCTTCTATAGCTCATAACACCATCAGCTAGAGAGGCTGCTATTTGCAAATACAGTGTTTGATTTTCTAGATAAATTAGGTAAAAACCTCACAACATTCCCTAAATTAACAGGTCTGATTTCATTGTCTCTTTTTACATGGCTCTCAAAACTGGATATTTTTCCAGTGATAACATTTAAATACTCTGGGAGAAATTACAATGTAACAACCAGGGACTGTAAAAACTATTTAAGATCCTAATTAAAGATATAAAGGAAAATTTGACCAGAAGTCAGATGACTGAAAAAGCCTCCCTAATGCAAAAAAGCTGAGGAAATAGGGGGAAAATGGTATTTTACATAAACATACATGCAGTGTGAGTGAATTTGAGAATCCAGAATATTTTAAATTCAGCCTTCAGATGAATACACTGCTTCAGAAACAAGGAATTAATTTTTTGTGTCTCAAAGCAGTCTCTCCACTGTTATAAAGTTMATGAAATCATGTATTTATTCTCATGTAGAGTTTGTCCAATTAGTATYATATATCACACACAAATAAAGGTAAACCACAGCACGTACTTACATATCAAAGGCACTAAACTCCAGTGTCAATCGAGCTGGCAAACCCAAAGGATCACCTGGACAAAAAGCAGCAACAATGCTTCTTTCAAACTGAAATACACAGATTATTTTCCTCTTTTTTTTTTTTAATTTTTTTTTGGTTGTTGTTGTTTTAAGTTACCCACTGAAACTTTAAAAATCACAGCTCATTCTGGAACGTAAGTTACCCATTGAAACATTCATTCTGAAATGTAAGTTCATTCTGAAATGTAAGTGACCCACTGAACCATTCAATATTCACAGCTCATTCTGAAATATAAATTAACCTTTGAAACAGTCAAAAGTCACAGCTCATTCTGAAAWATAAATTAACCATTGAAACATTCAAAAATCACAGCTCATTCCAAAATGTAAGTTACCCACTGAAACATTTGAAATTCACAATCATGTTTTCTAATGTTTCAGTCAAACACCTGAAATACATTACACAGATACTCAGAGAAACCTGAACTACTACAGGATGTTGGGTTTTTCCCTACCGTTGTAGTAGTAGCCCTTGATAACTTTRGGGGTCTCATCCAGTCGGTACTCATTGAGTTTCTTCTGGGTCAGCTCGTGCCAGAATCCTGCATCCAAAGCACTGCTGAAGGGAGCAAACTGCAGCTTGGAGAGCCCGGGATCCCCGGGATCCCCACTGGTAGTTGCCATGGCTTTGTCTGCTGGTCACTGCTGAACACAATTCTGTAAAAGCAGATATGCCTCATTAATCTACGCTCACTTGACCATTTGATTTTGAGCGCTCAAAGGCACTTTTTCATGCTTTTTGTTGATACATGTAATGATCTATCGTAAAAGTACAATTAGAGCAGCTTGGCAGCATTTGAAAGTATTATGAAATACAGCTTTTAAGTGAAATCCACACAGTACCCTAAAATTGCAGTTTTTCCACAAAAGTTTCCATCCCATGGCCAGAGGTGGGTGTGTTGAAGGCATCCCGTGCATGGGGYGGCAGAGGAAATCAGCACCCCTGCCTTTCCTGAGAAGGGCTCATGGCCATTATCGAGCCTATTTTCGGTGCCAAAAAACTCTTTCGTGTGTCTAAAGCCATTATGGACACACAAAAA
>NW_026624268.1:88955-89590 GCF_030028575.1 Malurus melanocephalus
ACAGTGACACGGCCCCGCTCGGTGACACGGCCCCGGCCCCGCTCGGCACGGAGCAGCCTCCACCCGCCTGTGCGTGGCTGCAGCCCCCGCTGCCGCCCCGGGAGCCGCTGAGGCCCGGACACAGCGACCACGGGGCGCGGGACCCTGCAAGGGGCAGTGCGGGGTGCGGGACCGGGGCCGTGTCAGTGCTGGGACTGTGCGGGGACACGGCCGGAGCTGTGTGGGGACAGGGGCAGGGACAGTGCCGAGGAGCCGCCGCGCTCCATCCCCGCTCCTCTCAGCGGGGCAGTGCCGGGACCCCGCGGGGGCAGTGCCGGGGCGGTGTGGGGCACTGACAGTGCCGAGAACCCACCCCGCTCCATGTCCCCGCTCCGTCCCCGCTCCCCGTCCCCGCTCCCCTCACCGCCGGTGCCGCTCGCTCCGCACTTCCCGCATCGCCGGCCGGCTCCCACCGCTGACGTCATCCGCCCGCGCACACGTGACGAGGGGCGGCGCGGTGTGATGACGTCACGAGACTCAGTGGCCGGGCAGGCGTGGTTCCGGTCCCGATCCCAATCCCGACCCTGATCCCAGTGCAATCCTGGCCCCGATCCCAATCCCGACCCTGATCCCAGTGCCATCCTGGCCCCGATCCC
>NW_026624268.1:89870-111576 GCF_030028575.1 Malurus melanocephalus
CAATACAATCCTGGACCCAATCCTTATCCCGATCCCAGTCCTGGCCCCGATCCTGACCCCGATCTCAATCCAATCCCGGTCCGATCCCGATCCTGTCCCCCATCCCGATCTCGATCCCTTTCCCGGCCCCAATCCCGATCCCAGTCGTGATCCTGATCCCGATCCCGGCTCAGCAAAACGTGGGGAAGAAAAAAGGAAACTTCCAAAATGTTAGTGAGAAAAAATGCCTGGTGTGGGTGGAATAGGTCTGCAGAGAGATTTTGTAATTTTTGTAACTGGGGGCTCGACTGCTCAAGCTCTGAGCACCTGATCTAATTGATTTTTAATTTGGTTCTGAGCCCAAGGTTGCACTGGATGGCATCCAGAGGTGAAGCTTTTCATGAGTTTATATTGATACCTTTTTTTCTTTTTTTTCATCTCTAGAATACAAACCAAACTGTTTTGTAATAACAAGCATAACCTCTGTAGATCATTTCCGTTATTGGGAAAATAAATTTGCTAGAATTGCCTTGTATTGTGGAGCACACAAAAGTCACACCCATATATCAGAAACTGCCTCCCAAATGGGGAGGAAGCCTGGGAGAAGAAGCCATCAGATGAATGTGGGCATGGTCACATAATTGATCAGGGAAATTTTCAGTGCTGAAATTCAGCAAATTCTACATTTCAGCTCTAGAGCTGATGTTTGGACAGAGCACCTTGCTGTGGAGCATGGGCTGAATAGGCATTTTAGGAATTACACAGATTAAATTTCAATAAACTTGCAAGTTTATTACAGATGAGTGTGTGCTTGTGCCCAACTGTATTACAAAAATAAAATTCTGCAGTTCCTCATTTTGCATTTCACTCATTTCATTAGGACTGGCAATGCCTTTCTGCACTTGATTTCCCCAAGGCCTGAAAATGTTTTATCTGTTTTTTTGTCCCTTTATCCTCTTTTTACAACTTCTGTAAGCAAATGAAAGTGTCTGTAATAAACATGAGAATAGGAACCAAGCAAAAGGTTCTTTAAAAATGAAGTTTTTTGTTTCTGACACATATTTCCGTAGGTAGGAGTATCAATTTCCCCAAGCAAAGTCTTGCAGCAAGGGAAAATCACCCTGGGATTGAAGGTAGGAATTAAAAAGAAGCAGATTCAGACTCTGGGAATTAAAAAGAAGCAGATTTAAACTCATCCCTTCTTGGGGATTAGGGACTCAGCACGTTTTTGGAGAGTTTCTCAGAACAAGAACTCAGATTCTTCTCTAGAAATCAGATTGAATTCTGTTACAGATTTTAATAAAAATAACACTTGTTTAGGTTCACACAGTGCTTTCCATTTCAGGATTTAAATTWATGTTTACAGCTTTTTCAGTGACCACCAAGAACCTGGCAGAACTATCGATTTATTTACAAAAAAATATTGCCAAAAAGCAACCTAGTGCTGTTCTGTACCCATTCCTGCTGTGAGAATGGAACACTGCAAAGGTAAAAAGTTGGAGCAGTGAAATTTTGAGTCAGCAGAGGAAAAAAAAGCAGGAAAATGCTCCAAATAATGTTTTCTTGGATTTGTTAYGTTGGTGAAATTCTGTGAGCACCATTATCAATTTCTCTGGCACAGACAGGTGCCTCTCCTATAAACACACTGATATTATCCACAGAAACAGCTTTTACCCCTCAAACAACTGAGTCTGGGGATTTATTTTGATGTCAGATATGCATCATGTTTTTAAGGTAATTTTAAAATCAGTACCAGATGTATAAACTACTTTCAGGAGCTATTTCCACACTGGGTCAACATTACTTGTTCTCTATACTGTAATTCTTCAGTAAGCACATGATTGGATGAAAATTAATAATTTTGTCTTTGTACTTAATAATTAAGCAAATGTGAGTATGTTTTTATAAAATTTTAGTTTATCTTGGCATTTCCTAGTGAAATAATCGGCATTCTGGTTAGAGGAGTTTATGCACTGAAACATTTAAACATTATCACCATGAACATTTAAATTCTAGCTTTTAACTTGTAAACTTTGAACACCTCCTCTGTAGGAGCTTAAATTAGGACAGTAGTCCTCAGCATCCCTGAGAGCAGTGGAAAATGTGCAGAATTCAGGGCCTCCTCTAGAAATGTTCAGAAGCTTATTACTGACACTTTCATTTGCTGACAAAAGCTGTAAAAAGAGGATAAAGGGACAAAAAAAAAGGGATAAAGTAAAACCTTTTCCTTTGGGGAGACAAAGTGCAGAACTGAGTTTKAAGCTTTACAGTGTTTCAGTATTAACATTTGAGGATTAGAAATGCATTTTTAAAGCTCCACCATTTTCATTCATTTTGCTTTCGCGAAGTGCATCACGAAGCGGTCTCACAGCGAGTCTAATGGAGATCTTTTAGAGGTTGGAAAGGGGCCAAAATGTTCCTGAAAAGGCGGGGATGGCCAAGCTCCCCGGTGGCTGCGGGATGCGCTCCTTTCCCACCAGATGGCCCCGGTGGCGCAGGGAGCGCTGCAGGGATGGAATTTTGTATTTCGGATGGATTCTTCAAAGCCGGGTCCGTCACTCCCTCCACACAGCTCCGCTCCGAGAAATCCCCAGCCTCTTGTTATGTTCTCTGCAAGCTCCGTGTCCTCTGACCTTGTTTGTTAACTGGAARACTCGGGAAATATTTTACAGGAAACCACACCTGAAATATTCTCTTGAGCCTTGACCCTGCGTGGTGGGAGGCTTCTCCATTCCTTACCCGAATCTGCTTTCCTCTGCTTCTCTTAYATCCAGTGCCACTGGAATTGCCCGTTCAGTGAAATAAACTGAGAAATGCTCTTAGGAACCTTGCTGTTTAAAATCACAACTATCCCATTTTCCTATTTTAATATTATCTAATAGCTATAAAATGTGGCCACCACAAGTGACTTCCCCTGTATTTTTATTAACAGGTACACTAAGATACTGTGTAAAAGTAAAGTCAGATAAAAATTATTCAGGCAGCTTTATTTTCTTGTTTAGTGGTTTATTTTTACCAGAGGTTTCTGTTGTTACAGTCACCATCATTTTTAGACCAATTTTCAATAATTTTGCTTAGGTTTTGTTGTGTATTAGTACATTTTAGAGTCAGAAAAGGCAATTGTCRTGATCAACAGGACAGACTTCTTGACTCTCAGCAGTCCTTGGGTAAATCTGTTTTTCAGCACCAATAACTGTGGCTGGCTTTTATTTCCTCAGGGATCATCTGAATTACCATCCATTTAGGCCAGAATTGCTGTTGTAAATCACAACAGAAAAAAAAATATAATGGCTGTGAACCTCAGCAATTGTTTGTGAAAGGCCATGGATTAGAGCATGTGTTTCTAAAGCTCTGTACTCCTACAAGATGTATTTTACTACTTGTGCAGGTGTTGCTCCTGCAGTAAAAAAAGTTGTCTGAATTCTGAACTGAATTTTGTTGKTTTTATATGTCTCTCTCTGCATTTTGCCTTTATTTCTCCTGGATTTAAGTTCCCTAACTGCAGTTTTTTCCTGTGTGAAAACCAAAGTCAATCAATCTCTGAACCTTGTGTGATACATTGTAAAGGACTGAATTTAAGTTTATTCCTTTAATACATTTTCCCAATTTATTACCACACAGATACATTAGGGCTTCATTCAATATTGAGTACTTTAAGTGCAACAATTAACGTTCAGGTGTTTAATTCAGAGCAATGACATGGACAGAGGAATAACACTTTGCATTTAGGGTATTCTACCCAAATTCATGAGCAATTTTTCCCACATTACCTAAAGGTTGCATTGTTACTGTGAATCTTGTCATAGTCACTTGGTGAAGAGCAGGTGAAGAACATAATGCTTGGGGATTTTTATTTCCAGAATTTGGGAAAAAAAAAACCCTCTCAGAACTGTTCAGGGAATCTCTGAACCTTGAATGATACACTGAAAAAGACTGAATTTAAGTTTATTCTTTCAGCACATGCCCCAAATTTATTAAAATGCAGATATATTAGGGCTTCATTTCTTATTGAATATTGTAAATACAATTAAACACCAGGTGTTTAATTCAGAGCAATGACATGGACAGAGGAATAACACTTTGCATTTAGGGTATTCTACCCAAAATTCATGGGTGATCTTTCCCACATTACCTAAATGTTGCATTGTTGCTGTGAATCTTGTCTTACTCACTTTATGAAATAGGCACACATGGCACAGAGGGACCCTGAGGAGCTGAAGATCTTTGAAAAAAGAGAATCCAGAATTTCTCTTCCTACCATTAAGCTASCACTTTTTGCTTCTGATGTAATAAGGATATTGCAGAGGACACCCCTGCAACTCATCCCACAAACCCCATAACAGTACTCAGCTGAAGGAGTTGCAGTTCAGAACTTTGTTATTAAATTAAGTCAGCAATTTCAGACTCGAGAAAGCCTCCTGCATGTGGGAAATTCATCAGCAGAACAAAATGAATCAGAGAATGTCCTTTTTCTTTGCAGCCTCAAAGCCAGCGCAGCTTTCAGTTGCAGGCTGTGCTTCAATACCTTCTTGGCATCTTTTCYGACTCAGAGTATCCTATTATTGTGTGTTTCTCCTGAAATATTTGAYAGCATCCACAGCAGGATTTATGAAATGCAATTAAAGGGTAGAAAAGGTGAACATACTTCATGTTTAATCAGCTATATTCTATAAGTTTAGAACAGCAGCATACCCTTCTTGGATGGATGGTGACAGTTTGTTGAGCATGGAAACCCTTTTAGGGTTAGGACATAAAAATTCTGCTTTTTTCAGCAAAGTTAACATTCAGTTAATAATGATATCAAAGGGATACAGTAGGATACACTAAAACTGGACATTTGATAAGAAGTTTGTGATTTGAAGGAAGCTATAAATAAATAATAAGGTATTTTTTTTTAAAACAGTTGTTTTCTTTGTGCAAAGTACCTCCACTTGCAAATCTCAGTTCACAGGCAACGTATCCCTGTGTTTAATGGAGTGAGTTGAAAGAGTAAACTATATTTGGCCAATCACAGAAATGGGATTTCTTGCTTTTCTGTAGCTGAATMATTTATAATCACTGAAGATCTCTATTTGTATCTCCATTTCTGGGATGAAAGAGGTGATCTGGAATAGTGAGAGGTTTTCAGCAGTGTAACAGTTCATCGATTGACCCTGAGTTTTTCAGATTCTTGATCTGAAGTAGCTCTTCAAATATGTTAGAACTATTAAACACATGTTTTTTACTAACGCTTCTTCATAAATTAACTTTGCCAAAGGCTTCTCTTTTAGCTATCCTTAAAAGTGGAACATTTTGTTGGGTTGAACTCCCGAGCTGCATTTGTGAAATGTGAAGGACCCCAGAGCAGCGTCAGTGAATGTGAAGGATCTTTTTGAAAGTCTGCTTGAAGTTATGGTTACAGAGAGGGTACAGGAAGGGRTTTAAGGTGGAGTTCACGTAGCCCAGCCAGATGGTGACCATGTGCAGTTCTGAGACCTGCTTGTGGAATGTTTTCACCATGAAGAGCACAAAGTAGGGGATCCAGCAGAGCATGAAGGCTGCCATTATCACCCCCAGCTGCCTGGCCGCTTTCCTCTCCCTGCTCCCGCGCAGCTGCTGGATGCTMCTTCTGGAATGGCTGTGCAGGCTCTGCCAGGTTTTCCTCAGGAACGTCAGGCCTCTGGAATCCCTCCTGTCAGTGTTTTTCTGAGCTGTTTTAGGGTTGGGGTTGGAGTGCTGAGCACGGGGTGTCYCCTCGGTGAAGGTCTGGCTGTCTGATGTCCCGCTGGAGTCGCTGTCCTGGCAGCTGGGCTCCCCTGTATTCCCAGGGTTTTTTGTGTCACACTTCTCTCCTGCTTTATCCAGGCCGGGCTTGGCCCTGCTGAGAGAGCAACAGCTCCACTTGAGGACCTTCCCATTGCTCAAATCCTTTGAAGACTCATCAGGATCGCTGAAATGCGGCTCTGCCTTCCCTTCCTGGGGCTGAGCAGCGCTTTGCCTGTCTGTGCCGGGGCCGTTCCCATCCAAGYTTTGCTTCTGGAGGCAGATATTGTTCTCCTCCTTCCCCTTGGTCTGATGGCCGAGGTTTTGTTCCAAGGAGGCCCAGGATGATCCGCTGGGGAGCTGCCTGTTCTGGCAGTGTTTCCGAACGGCCCTGAAGATCTTGCAGTAGAACCACAGCATCAGCAGCGAGGGCAGGTAGAAGTTGAAAATGGCCGTCAGCACTTTGAACCAGGTGACCTCAGARAACTCCGTCTCGCACTTGTCTCCTGCCACCGTCCTGCGGCCGTTGTTGGCGAAGACGTGCCAGCCCAGGATGGGGATGAGCCAGGTGAGGGAGAGCAGCCACGCACCCAGGATGAGCAGCGAGGCCCTCATCTTGGTGCGGTAGCGCAGGTAGCGCAGCGGCCGCCGCACCGAGCGGTAGCGATCCACGCACAGGATGAAGAGGTTGAAGATGGAGGCCGTGCTGGCCACGTAGTCCACMGAGAGCCAGAACAAGCAGGCTGCCAGCCCCAGGGGCCAGGAGGGGCTCAGMAGGTAGACGATGTTGAGGGGCATGACGGCCGCGCCCACCATCAGGTCGGCGACSGAGAGGCTCACGATGTACAGGTTGCCCACCGTCTGCAGCTTCTTCTCCGTTTTCACGGCACACAGCACTAAAATGTTCATCACGATGGTGGTCAGGGAGATGCTGCTCAGGAACAGGCCCAGCAGAGCTGAGGGAGCGTTGCTGGAGCTCTCGGTCGTGTTTTTGGACATCTTTTTCACATCCGCATAGAGGGAGAACTGAAGCGGATGTTTAGGCCTTGGGTTGCACTCCTGGATGAAAATGTGTTGGGTTGCTTGGGGATTTTTATTTCCAGACCTAGGGAAAAGAAAAAAAAACATGCTTAGAAATGTTCAGTGAATCTCTCAACCTTGCATGATAGACTGAGAAATTTATTTTATCATTTCCCCAATTTATTACAATACAGATTAATTAGGGCCTCAATTGTTATTGAATACTTTAAATACAGAAATGATGTGGACAGAGGAATAACACTTTGCATTTAGAGTATTCTACTCAAAATTCACGAACAATCTTTCCCCCATTATCTAAATATTGCATTGTTATTGTGAATCTTGCCATATTCACTTTATGAATAGGCACACGTGGCCAGGTGAAGAATATAATGCTTGGGGATTTTTATTTCCAGAGCTAGGGAAAAGAAAAAAAAAAAAACAAACATGCTCAGGAATGTTCAGTGAATCTCTGAACCTTGCGTGATACACCGAAAAAGACTGAATTTAAGTTTATTCCTTTAGAACATTTCCCCAGTTTATTACAATGCAGATATATTAGAGCTTCATTTCTTATTTAATACTTTAAATACAATAAACACTCAGGTGTTTAATTCAGAGAAATCATGTGGAAAGAGGAATAACACTTTGCATTTAGGGTATTCTACTCAAAATTCATGAACAATCTTTCCCCCATTAACTAAATATTGCATTGTTATGAATCTTGTTATATTCACTTTATGAATAGGAGCACATGGTCAGGTGAAGAATATTGTCCCATTACTGTTGTGATAAGATAGTAAAGCTAATTTGTGCTCAGCTTAGAACTGTCCCCCTTAGGGCTTTCCTAAATAAAAAAAATATATTTTACATATAGGCAATTTAAGAAGTGTTTTATGAAACCCTACTAACCAAACCCAAGCAGTTTTTATAGGACTTCATGTATTTCTGACCCTAGAACCTGAAGAAGAAATTTAAATCCTCACAGTTTTAATTCATTCTATCTCATTAAACAACTGATAGTGAACCATAACATAAACTCCATATTGTCAAACTAATTTAAACTGTGTTAGTAAAAAGCATATTAACATATTTTGTACTAAATAGTTTAAACAAGGCAGTTTTTTTACATTATTTACAGTTTTTTCAGTGATTTACAACCTGCATCTGACAGTTTGAGAATACAGCAGTTGGCAGKCAGTGGGCAGTCATTCAAATTATAGTTAATAAGCAATCTCTTCCTRCACAATTTAGGCTTGCTCAGATTTCAAACATTTCAAGATGCCAGGCCTGGTTTAGATCAAATGCAAAATAACAGGATTTTTCAGSATTAATAAACATCTCCTGCTTCCCAGCTGCTAACTTCATGTGTTGATTCACAGTCCAAAATTAGCATGTGCTAAATTGACCAAATTCCACCTCCAGGACACAGAAATGACTGTGAGGGTGACACACTTTTGTGCCACTTGTCTGAGTTAATGTTCTGGTAAATCTCTTAAAGCAATAAGGAAGGAAATGGAGACTGTAAATATATTTGCTCAAAGCATTCCCACAGCTAACACTGAGATATTCAGGGGATATCTCACCCTCATCTCTCTAAACATGGTCAGAGCAATACAATGCACTGGATTGTTCAATCATCAGCATTTCCTACTGAAATTCAGTGATGCAATACTYCCTGTAACTTTATCTCTCTTGTGCCAGTAATCAGGGCTTAAGCTGAAATGATTTTTGCTTCCTTATGAGGTCAAATTCCTCCTTGGCCAGGCTTTTCTGACCCGTGGGTGTTGCAGGGAGAGGAGCTGTGTCCTCGCTGGCAGCAGCATCCTTAGGCAGAGCAGTCAGGAGCACCCTGGGGTGTGCTGTGATCCCAGATTCCTTCAAGGACAGTTCCTCTGTGGTGGCTGCTCACAGGTCACAGAGCCCCCAGGCATCTCCTGAGGATGAGGACAGAAATTACCCCATGGATTTTAAACCAGCATCCCTGGAAAATGCTTCTATCCCACTCTGTGTTGTCTTTCTTTCCATCTCTTTAATTGTGTTTAAGTGTACAGGGCAAAGAGGTGATTGAATTACTTCAAGAACCTGGAATGTCTGATCTTCACCCCCACAGATTTCCATTTAAATGTGTGTAAAATAGAGAGAAGGCAACTTTGAAGTCTTCCACAGGAAAAAAAAAAAAAAACCAACAAAACCAAAACACCAATACCAGCAAAGAAAGGTGTGTGGTTAGACAGCTCCCCTGGGTTGTGCGTGAACTGCATGTGGAATGTACGAAATTCATTTGGGGTTGGGCTGGGTGATCTCCAGAGGTCCCTTCCAACCCTGAAAATYCTGTGATTCTGTGAGTAAAACACAGCAGAGTACAGTGAATAGTGTTGAGTTTCTCCTTAGTGCTGCTGGGGTGGGATGAGGCAGGATTTAGAGAGCAACTCAAAGATCTTGATCTGGAGCGCTGCTCCAAAAGYACCAAGTCCRAGTTTTCCAATGTACATCMCACTTTTATTAAAATGYCTTTTATTAAATKATAAAATCTGATWATTTTTCTGATTTGGAAGACTTTATGCAAGATACAACAAGCCAGGAATTATAAAATGAAATTAAAAATCATTCGAGAAGGCTAAGAACTTGAAAAACTCAGGGTAATGCTCTTGCTCTTTCAAAAATACACATATGAAAAGGCACTCCAGATTATCATAATTCTACTTTACAAAGTAATTTTCATCACCAGGTCATTTGGGTGGCTTGCAGGCTCTCATGGATCTTATCTCCTCTGCTTTTTAGTGAGCTGGCCATGTACTGCTGCATTTTAATGTGAAATTGAGGGACAGGTGAAGGTGATCTGGACAACATCACCTCAGAGCAATCTGAGATCTAAAACCAGCCAGGGTTCATTTGCTCTCCAATCTCCTGACCACTCATTGAGTTTTCTGTCTGGGCTTTTGGTTTGTATTCCTTCAGACACCCCAGACAGATTTAGAAATCAAATATCTTATTTTTTATTATTTTTATTTATTTTTAAGGCATTTTTCTTAGAGTAACTTCTGAAGCTGCATTAGTAGATGAAAACTTCCCCGAGATTCCACATTTTCCCTGTTGAACAAGGTGGGGATTTCACAGCTGTTCTGCACAAATGAAACTTGCAGAGAACCTGCATTTAAGTGCAGAGATGATTTTACTGCTCAGTGTCCCCTCAAACCACTCTGCCCTCACAGCTTCACCCTCTCCTGCCCCCTAAGCTCACATCAAACTGTCCACATTTGCCAATTTTGATGGAATTGGCACATTTTGCCACACAAAATCATGATGAAATGCACTGATCACCTTTTGTGTGCTCTGAGGAAGATTTCAATTCACAAATCCCCTTCTTGACCTTCCTGCCATCACCATCCTCAGTGATGGCATCAAAAATCCTTATCACGGCCACCCTGTGATTTGAAATTGTGGTTCCTTACTCTTCCTCGTGGGATATGTGTCCCTTTCCAGAAGCCAATTCCCTATCTGTAACCCAGTTCCCAGTGAGGAAAGTGATAATAATAAATAAATGGGGTTCAATTACCCTGAAACAAAGTTCACTAAGACAGAAAAGTTAAAAAAAATAAAATAAACAACCAACCCAGCCCAAAACCTTTGGATTGCTTTTTGGAAATTCTAAACTCTGACCTCACYATCAAATGCCTCTTTACTTTCACTGTCTGTGATGAGATTTTTCAACAAGGAGGGCCAKCAATCAGGATTTGTTATTGTGTTCCAGTTCCATGGAATCTGGATCAGCTGGGAGATGCTAAGTGGAGCTTCTTGTCTTGTTAGTGCAGTGTAATCTATTAAACCCTGACTCCAGAGTGAGTTTTCTGGAAGCAGCTGGTGGCACTTCTCTTGTTGATACTTTTTTAAGAAATTACAGAAAAAAAAAAAAAAAATTTCTTGTTCATCAGACGAAGTTCAAGGCAGAAGGCAAGAATTTAATTCAGCTGACCTGTACTCATTATGTTGTACTGAAAGAACTAATTTATTTCCAGTGATTTAAAAAAAATTCTTTAGGTGTTAAAAGTATTCACATGCCAGAGGTTTGATTGATTTCCATTTTAAAACCTCATTTATTTCTCTGTGAGGGAACAATTCCTATTCAATGCCTGCCAATATACAAACAATATTTTTGATAAAAAGAAAATGAAAATATCAGTAAACCTGCCTGCTGTTCCCACTCAAATGATTCAATGTCTCAATCCAGCAAGGACCAGGATTTGGTTTTTATTGCAGAAAAATGCCTTCCACTGTCAAAGCACAGCCTGAATTCCATCTGCCCTCGAGCTGTCTCTCCTGAGCAGGCTGAAGTGAAAAATCCTTAACCTGAAGCTTTAGTGCCTGACAAAATTCTGTCAATCCCACAGGATTGTCCTCTTCCCTTCACACACCCACTGTAAACAAGAGAATTATAAATAAACCTTTTACTGTGAGAACAATCAACCCAGCCTGACTCAGAAACATAAAATTTCATTCCTTGTTTTGTTGTGACTCTTCCCTGGTGTGGAGGAGCTCCYTGAGGACAGCTCTGGACACCTGACTGTCCAGTTTGGCATCAATTGTGTTGCACTCCTTCTGTGGCAGGGAAATCTTTTTGAGGAAATAATGGCTTGGGGAAAAATGAGGCCAGAACTAATGGAGAAGGCTTTTATTCAGTCTAGGAACACGCATTACAAATTGTAAAAATACATTTTAAAACACTTCAGCTGCCATGTTTTGTTTTTTTTTTAAATAATTTCCCCAGTTGCTGTGGAAGTGCCCTAGCCTGTGAATGGTCCCTCACTCTCAGAGCAGTGACCCCCAATGCAAAGCCAGCCCCTGCCCCTTTGTGGAGCAGCTTTATGGCTTGGCTGGGGGTTGCTCTGGGACATTGAAATTATCCTTATTCCTCCAACTTGGATGTGATGTGCTAAGCAGAGCAAACATGAACAACAACCAGATGCAATGCAGAACCTCAAGAGAAGGGGGATTGAAGATTTAAAATAACTTCATGAAGTGTTTCAAGGAGAAAAAAGAACATATTCATGATTATAAGCGTATGATATTCTGAACTTTCCTATGCAGGGATATTTTCAGTCCAGTGATTCTACTGTGCTCCCACTATTTTTTTTAATTGGCATGTTTGGGTATCAGGGTACAGGCTGTCAGAATTACAGACAAATACTTCTGCTTTTGGTTAATTGAGGAAATATTGCACCCAGTTTTGCTAAGTGAGACATAATTCAAAGAGCAAGAAAATGCTTGGGCAGGCTGAAAAATTTGAAAATACAAGTGGAACTTCAGCTTCAGGCTTCCACATGATGCTTGACTCGATTGCCGTTGATATTTTTGAGTTTTTAGCTTTTAGAGAATCCCAATAATTGCTTATTTTAAGTTACCACCTTATTTTAACACTGACACAYTTCTTTGTGGTCATTTAAAAGGACTCTAATAGCAATAAAATAAAGCTTAGCAATCAAAACCAACATAAAAATGAATGAAAATCCAACTTTGCAGGCAGTTCTACTTGTGATACCATAGCAGCAGGGTGGCTTTGCTGATCTTAGACTCTTTCCACCTTGAAATAATAAATACCATGTTGTGCTGCTCAAACATGGGAGGAATTCAGTGCCAGGGTGGGCAGTCCCCTCACAGATAAATGGAGAATTTATTTTGTACAGAGTTACGGATGCACACCGCTGCAGGGGAGCTAACAAACCATCACAGCCTGCCAAAAGGAAAAGATTTCTGAAAAATAGGRAAGCTTCAGATTTCATGGGACAAAAGCAGCTTCACTGTGAAGCAGAGGAAGGTTTGAGGTGTTCATTACTTCAGCTGTGCCTACACAGGGACACTGACTTAAAGCCATTTGATGTGAAAAGCTTAATTTACAACTTGCTTATGGCTTATTATTAATATGGAGAAACAGCTTGGGAAAGAAACATTCTGAAGCAAATCTAATCCAACCCAAGTTTTCAACTTCAGCTCATTCTGACTTTGCATCCTTCCATCCAGGTTTGTGTTTCYATCCTCAGGCACTGCCAAACACATCAAGAAAAATTCAAAACTCAGACTCATTTTAAGGGGTATTTCTTGAGTGAAGACTGACCAGAAATCCTCCTGTGGTGGTTCTTGCTCTCTTTGGTGTAACCAGAGCACCATCACAGCCCTTTTGCCTGAGGCAGAGGAGATTGTTCTGGGGAAAATGTCACTCTGGATATTTGCTGTGTGTTCCTATGTGTCTCTGYTCTGAGTTTTATTTTAATCAAATTGATTATTTGAACTCCCAGCATGACAACAAWTACATTTCCATGGTTCCTCCTTTGTGTCTCCTCTTTGAATCCTCTGCTTCACCTTCCCTGAGCTCTGCCCTGATATTCCCTCAGCCCTTTCCTCTGGGTGAGGAGRGCTTAAGAGCTGGCCTGAGTGATTAATAGCAGGAAAAGTTCAGGAAGTATCGGGAAAAGTTCTTAAACATCCCCTGACATCAAGACAGAATCTTGGCCAGGGAAACACCATTCATTATTTCAGAATTAAAAAAAAAAAAAAGTCTGGAAGCACTTCCTAGCCCAGAGAGCCTTAATTTGCAGGAATAGATCTGCAGGGGTGTAACTGCTCAGCAGAGCCAGGGAATGCAGCAGCTTCCAGGAATACTGGGAACAACTCGGGAAAGGGAAAAACAAACAACTGGAAATTGCAGATACTTAACTGCAAAGAAGGGAGAAGCCCACAAAATTTTCCCCAGCCAGCATTTCCTTAAAAAAAAAAAAAAAAATTAGAAGAGGGAATTCCAGGAGCTGCAAATATGAGTGAAAGCAATCAAGTTACATTGAATATTGCAATCAACTTGAATTTCTTCTCCTTCAATGGATTGTAGATCCATGTCCTTTGGATCAGTGAATAAACTACAGGAACATCCAACAAGCAGCCTAAAAATCTCTTTTAATCTGGTAGCAGTCAGTATCTGTGTGCAGCCAGATCATCCCTGGAATCTGTTCACCCCAACTTGTTCTTTTTCATATTAAAAAAAAATCTAAATGAACTCCATCTGGAGAATCCTCAGTGAAATTGTTTCATCCCAGCCACTCCCAAGATGATACATTTATTTATTTATTGAAGATTGTTGTTACAGATGGTGTGTCCTTGGCAGCTCCAATCCCTGCTGGGGGATGCAGAGCAGGAGCAGAGGGGGTTTTATACTCAGTGTGGGGCAGAAGAGATTTAAATTCCMTCAGTGGCACCTGAGCCAGGACAGTTTGGGAGTGTTGTTTCAGTATCRTTCAAGAAGCYRCTTAATTAAACRATTTTCTAGACACYRCTATATTTACATCCYTTTTTTTCCTAAATAAATATATTATTTTTAAGTTTAGGAGAGCCTTTACCTCAAATACATATCTGCTTTTTATGTCTCTGGCTGGCAATTTTTAAAAACTGTTTTTAATGCTTGGTTTATATGCCATGAATATTAAAAAGAGCTAACAGAAGATGGACACATTCCAAAGAATGTTTTGGCCTTCAAAATGTAAGCTCAGACTTCCACAAAACTCTTCTTCCAGTGGCCCAATTTTTTAGTTTAAGTTCTGCTAAATGTCARTTTTTCCATGACAAAACCCAGTCTYGTTCTTGTGACCCTATTTMCCAAATATGGATTCTTTTTACCCAGAGATTGGGGGAAAAACTCATCTTGATTAGAATCSTAAAGCTTCCAGGCATGGTATCAATTTTCCCTCCTACTCTAAACATTATCAGCATCAATTAATCGATCATCAATGTGATCTCTTAGCAAAACAGGATTAAAATGTTGTTTTATTTAAGTAGTGCTGCGCTGGAAAAGCCTTGTCTTGTTTTCTCCATGACTTGTGTGGACAAAGAGAATTTGCCACAGGTGTGAGCTGTGAAATCACTGCTGCAATAGATGGAAAGTCCTTGGTGCAGTAAATCTGACCCATGAGCTGTCAGATCCCTTACAAAGGAGGGGGATTTCCCAGGAATGTGCTTCCTTTGAAGCTGAGGAGCTGCAGTGGTTCCTTTTCACCAGGGATCTGTTCCGGGATTGGAATCCATCATCCCAACTCACTAAAATGGGACAATTTTCATACAGGACAGTGAAAAATCTTTTAAAGTTTTTTTTTTTTTTTTATTTATTCCACCTTGTGCTAGTGGGAACTGACTCCAACCCTTGACAAACTGTAAAACTTGGTGGGTTTAATCCTTCTACATCAGAAATGCAATTAACTTTWAAAAATATAACTCACCCTGTCATTCAAACATCAAGATCTGATTATTTCCAAGTGACTTGCTAAGTCACTGCTCATGAAAGTAAAAAAGAATGTATGCAAGTAAGAGCTGTTAGTTTTTTCAGTTGATCACTGTGAAAATTCTTTGGGGATTTACAAAAACTTGAATTTACCTCAAGTGAACTTTTGGTGTTTTGAAGCTGTATGAAAACCTCCCTCACAAAAAGGCACAGATTCAAAAATCCWAGTGGGTGTGAGGACTTACTGTCTCCTTTTACTGATAATAGAAGTAAACCCTGTTACTGAAAGATTTGGTTTGGCTCACTTACTCTTTTCTTCATCATTGATCTGGAACAATTAARCATCTGATGAATTTACTATAGTAATATAGTTCCTTCATATTTTAGCAATAACTCATTGAATGTATGAAGTTTTTCCATTGAAGAAATACATTTCTGACTGAAACAAGCTCCTATCTGTCTCCAGGCAGCTTTAATGTTTCTTATGGAATTAAACAGATGGCAAAGGGGCACTGCTGGAGCTCAGGGTCTCTTACAGCTGGACAGCCAGGTGCCTTGCAAACAAACTTTTCTTTTTAAACAAATATCTACAGAAATTTTAATTTTAATGAATATTTATATATTTATATAAACATATAAAATAATATATATTGGAAATACATACATATAAATATCCATATAAATAMTAAAAATATTCATATCCATATTCATATAAATAGACATAKAAATATAAATATATATATAAATATAACCAGCAGATCATCCAAGAATCCTGATTGTTCTCCATCTTCCCTGAAAAGGAAAGCTTGGGAAGGCTACATCAAGAATGGTATAAGGCTGGGAGCAGGTTMTGTCCCAAAATAGAGTCAGAACCCTCAGGATGTGCTGGGTTTGTTTGTGAGAAATGCTGCAAGATCCATATAGAGATTCAGGCATTTACGATTTTTCCTCAGAAGAGCACAATTGTCTTCAGGAGGGGATGAGGGTTAAGTTCAGGCATTATCTTCCTCTATCTTCAGCCAAGCCACTGTTCTCCCTCAGAACAAGGAGCTTGTTTTAACAAGTATTTATGGTTATAGCTGTATGCAGGGATATTTTCAGTGTGGTGATTCTACTGTGCTCCCACTATTTTTTTTTTTTTTTAATTGGCATGTTTGGCTATGAGAGTACAGGCTGTCAGGATTGCAGATAAATGTTTACTTCTGCTTTAAGTTAATTGAGAAAATATTGCACCCAGTTTTCCTAAGTGCAACCTAATTCAAAGAGCAAGAAAATGCTTGGTCAGGCTGAAAAATTTGAAAATACAAGTGGAACTTCAGCTCCAGTCTTCTAGATGCTCTCCCTCAAAACAAGGAGCCAACCCCTCCCTGCCCGCTTTCCCCAACCACGTCTCTTCCCTGGAATCTCTCCCTTAGTCACAAGAAAGACGCTGAAAACAGCAGCACAAACATTGTGTGGGCAGGCAGGCACTCACCCGAGCAGTCTTCATTCAGGCGTGGCCGTTTAGTGCAGCGGGGAATCCGGACTTTCTCCATGTGTTTCCCTTCCCTTCCTTCCCATTTCCATCCGAGCATYCCCTCCGTGCCCTGCTCCGCGCTGTCCTGACCCGCAGCTGCTCCGGGGGCGGGGGACAGACCGGGGAGCCTGGGCACCCTTTGGACGGGTGTCCTTGGGGAGAAAAGCTGCCTGAGCTTCTCGCAGTGCTTTGGTGCGCTTTCGGGCTTTTCTCCAGGTTTTTCTGCCCCTAGGGGAGACTCTGTGACCCGCGCACCCCTTTGCTCTCCGGGCTGGGATGCGCAGGGTAAGGAGCAGTCAAAGTTAATGCTGAGAGAGATTTACCAAAAGCGGAGTGCCAAGGTGGGTTCTGCTCTCCCTTTCCGCCCTCTCGCTGTGCTCCGGTACCGCTGCAGCCTCGGCCGGGACGAGAGAGCTCCGAGGAGCCGCCAAATTCCCTCAGATTCCTCAAATCCCTCCCGCTGCGCCTCGCCCCGGCTCCCTCCTCTCTTTGCCCGCCGCTGTTCACTCACCAGAGCGAGGAGAGTGCGGGGAGCGGCTCCGGCGGCTCCGGCGGCTCGGGCGGGGCCGCCCCTCCCGGGACGCGGTGGGAGGCGACGGGTGCGGTGGGACGGGATGGATCCGATGGGATGGGATGGGATGGATCTGATGAGATGGATGGGATGGGACGGGATGGATCCGATGGGATGGATGCGGTGGGAGGCGATGGGAGGCGATGGGAGGCGATGGGGTGCGATGGGATGCGATGGGATGCGGTGGGATGCGGTGGAAGGCGATGGGATGCGGTGGAAGGCGATGGGATGGCTGAGATGGATGCGATGGCAGGCGATGGGATGGCTGAGATGGATGCGATGGCAGGCGATGGGATGGGGTGCCATGCGATGGGAGGTAACGGGATGCGGTGGGACGGCCGGCCCCGTCCCGCCCCGGGGCTCCGGACGCCGCAGAAGGACCGTCCCCTCTCTCCGGGGCTGCTCTGCCGGGAAGAACCCGGCTCTGCCCGCCCCGCTGGCCGCGGCTGTGCCCTCAATCCCTCCCTCCCTGCGGGGCGGAAAGCACCGGGTGTGACTGCAAACCTGTGGCAATCCGAGCTGGTGCCGCCCGCAGCCTGACGTGCTGCTTCACCTGAGGTAACCCCGGAGCCTGCGGAGGATCAGACACCACATCCCGCTTTGGGATCTCCCAATCCCCGTCAGGCACAGGGCTGGCGCTCTGCTCTGGTAACCAGCACTGGGTCTGAAGCAGCGGCTCGTGGAGTTTCTTTCGGTGGGGCTGCCTTGCACAAGTACTTTAGGACCCAGAAAATCCCAAATATTTAACAAATTATTGCACAGCTTAGCTAAAGTGATGTTTTTATGATGCACGTATGTTCAGTTCATCTGCTCTGCATTAAACATGCACACAGGTTTTGAGGGTTTTTTGCARCTAACTTACTAATTTTCATTCCTTTCTTTAGGATCATGCTTGTTTCCCCCTCACTCGTAAAAATGTTTAGAAATGTGTTGCACAAAGCTCTCCGTGGATTCGAAAGAGTCATTTTGTAATGTAAGTCATGAAGAATTTGTGCAACGATGTTTTTGCAAACAGCATTGTTGGGCACTTAGTAACTTCATTGTCTGTGGAACTGATGAGGAGGAATCGTAAGCTTTGCACAATTCCTCTCCACCATGAGCAAACAGGAAAATACAGGAAATGCCCGTCTTCCTGCCCTCAGCCTGACAGGATGATAACCATTGCCAAAAAGTACAACTGTGTCAGAGAAAAAGTGTGACAGCCATGAACTGCTTCTTTGTGTTAGTAAAGTAACATTTCTGCTCTTGAATCATTACCTGTCTCATTGCAATTGAGATAAAACCAATTCCTTAAGAGATGTTTGCTTTTGTCCTGTCTCTGGGTGTTGGGGATGGACCAGGCTTTGCTCAGTGCTGCTGAGAAATAAAAGAAAAGGCAACAGGCAGGAACTGATGCCTGAGAAATTCCACCTGGTCACGAGGTAGAATTTCTTCTCTGTGAAGTGACCAAGCCCGGAACAGATCGTCCAGAGAGGGTGTGAGGTGTCCCTCCCTGGGGATATTCAGAGGTGTCTGGACACACTGCTGTGCTCTGGGATGGCCCTGCTGGAGCAGGGAGGGGGCACCAGTGACCCACTGGGGTGCCTTCCAGCCTGACCCAGTCTGTGACCCTGTGCTGTGACCCTGGGCTGAGAGGCTTTGCACTGGGAAATCCTGACAGAGATGAAAATTCTGCCAGAAATGAAAATTCTGCCAGTGATGAAAATTCTGCAAGAGGTGAAAAATCTGCCAGAGATGAAAATCCTGCCAGAGATGAAAATTCTGCTGTAGATGAAAAATCTGCCGGAGATGAAAATCCTGCCAGTGATGAAAATTCTGCCGGAGATGAAAAATCTGCCAGAGATGAAGGTCCTTCCCTGCTCGTGCCATTACAGTGACTGAAGAACAACCCCTGTGCTCCCAGGTCATGCCTGCCCCCTGCCCTGCCCCTCAATGAGGTTGAGCTTCACTTCTGCAGCAGTTTCCTGCTCAGTCCCCTGTGCTCCTTTGACCTTGTTTTGTGCAAGTAGGTGAGGCAGGCTCCTGTGGGAGAGCTCTGGCCATCAGGGATGTTTATCACTTTTCRTATAACATCACTTTGTAACTCCTCCGTGTTTATTCTCCTTTGGGCCTCTTCCATCCAGACAGTGTTTTCTGCAAGCATAACYAGAGATTGGGGCCTTAAACCCATGCTGAAGTGCTGCTGAGATGCTCCTGTCTCCCAAAACAGAAGTTTTAAACAAAAACAGGAGTTTTAAATCCTGTCCCCAAACCCAGATAGTCCAAACAGGATTTAACTTCCTTTAAGAGGTCAGGAGCTTTGTGCTCCTGAAGGGAAGAACTGGCTTTTCCATTTATATAGAAAAGACTAAAGTAAATCACAGAATTCTGGGATGGGTCAGGCTGGAAAGGACCCCAGTGTGTCACCAGTGCCACCTTCCTGCTYCARCAGGGCCACCCAGAGCACAGGGCACAGGAATATTGCAGAGAGGGATAATCCTCCACTCCAGCCCCTCTCTGCTCTCTGTTCAGAGCTCTCTATTTCTTCTGAAATCGTGATTTATATTGCCAGGCAGAGTTACAGAAGTTGTCATAACATGGTCTACCAACAAGTTCACAGAGTGCTCACTAATAAGGATTTCCCGAAACACTCATACAAATTTAGCAAGCCGCTCAAGTTTCCCATTAAACATTCCCAACCCAGATGACTTTTGCTGGAGGATTCTTGAGAGATGCTCTTTCAAACAAGCTCTGATGGAATATCAAACAAAGCAGATAGATTAGAGTTCGTGACATGATTTACACCACCATTACGTTTTATTTGGGTAAACTGAGCCACCAGGCTAAAAATAGCACAAGTTTCAGTGTTTGTCAGCTTTTCTTTAACTTTGTTCAAATGTTCATTAAGTGTGTGCATGCCCGCTATTCTTGTTTTTAATGCTGCATGTTAGACTTTGGAGTGCTGCAAGCAATTGTTAAAGCAGATTTTAAATTTAATTTGCAGATTCATCTTTATAATGAATGAAAAAACAAATCCACTTGTGAAGATGAGTAAATCTTTGCAAATTCTTTTCAGTTATGTCAAAAATAGTGGTATGTGATAGCTAAAATATGTGCTGGGGTTGTTTTTCTGTATTGTCTTACCMGTTTTCTTCCATTGATTCTTTTGGATGCAAGCATTCTTCTGKTGCCAGCATGTATTTAATGCAATTATTTATTTAATTTATTAAATTTATGAAWCTTATTTAATTTACTAATTTAATAATGTGCCATGACCTGCTGCTTCCAGTGTACATAAACTATTAAGTTATTGAAACTATTAAATTATTGTGCACAACTTGCCATTTTGGAAGACCACTTAATCTCATTCAAGTCACTTAGCAAATTTTTTTTTTAATTGAGAAGCTGCTGATTGAATTGGCTTTTCCTCTCTCTTATGGTTGTTCCTCTTTCTATATTATTAAAATATTTTATTTTTATATATATATTTATGGGGCTGTTCCTGACTGAGCACAGTAAATGTGGAGCTGTGCACCTGGAGATTCTGGGTCTAGACAATTGAGCCCATTTTGCTTAGTCTCAAATTAAACATCTGCAAAGCCAAAGCTGAGGGGCAAAGCATCATTTTTAGGACATTTTAAACATTTATTCAGCTAAAGAAGGAGGGAGGTGAGTCCCAGCCCACATTTGTGCAGCATCCATGGAATTTATAAAAAYTCATCCCTACGGAGATTGCTGGGTCCGCCCTTATCCCCTCCCCCTCAAGGCTGCAGGAAAATGAGTCAGGTGAGTTAAATTTTGGTCAAGTTTGACTTTGGACAACCTCTGCAGTTTCTTCACCTGTCAGGTGTTATTTTTATCCTCAGCAAGCTGATCAATGTTATATAAATGCTATAAATGCAATTAAATGGCTATAAATTGAAATAAATGCAAGTGCTATATAAATGTGGAGTATTTAACAAAGAACAATTTTTCATTTGCTGCCTTTAATATAAGTCAATTAATGGAGGTATAATGTATATTACAATATTTTGCTAGTCAGGCTCCAATTACATTTTTTATTTGTTTGGGTGGGGTTTTTTTTACAATCTGGTGGGGTTTCTTTTCAACAGTACTGGGTTTTGAGAAACAGAACTCTGGGATGGACATATAAAATTCCCATTATAGTTTCAGCATGTCAGGTTCCTCTGGGAAACCTTTTAAGCGTAAGTGAGTGTCTATCTGCCCATTTGGATGGTCAGTTTTCCAGCTGTAGGTCAAGCACATTCACATGGGAATGTTAACACCAAGTTCCTCAGAATTTAACACAAATTACACTCTCAGGGGTCTGTGATGAGGTAAAATTTCCATCGAAATCTCAAAATAGTCGTCTCCAGGAAGCACATGAGAACTTGGCTTGAGTGACTGAAATTGCCTGATTTTTGTCTTTTAGATGGTGGCAGGCTTTCTCCTGATAAACAGAAAGATTTATTCTGTTTTATAAATGTCTTCAAGGTTTCTTTGTGCTTGCAGTGGGTGATTTGTTCTGGAACAAGATAAAACGGCGTTGTTGGAGAAACTGTGTAGTAAAGATAAACCAGTGGAGATAAGAAACAGCTTTCTACTCCTTCAAAGGGAGTAGAATATTTATTAACCATAA